>NC_142104.1:45458299-45705799 GCF_056152115.1 Neolamprologus brichardi | reverse complement strand
CAATGAAAAGAAAAGACAAGAATGTCAAACAGAAAACACAAGTACAAAGAGAAGAAAGTACAAGAAAGTCACGAAAAAAAGAAACAAAGTCAGAAAATAAGTTTAAAGAGAAAAACAAAGAATAACGTACACGAAATAACGGAAAGGACTTAAAGGAAGGGGGTGCCATAAACACAAATAGAGTGAACAAAGGACGGGAGGTCAAAAGAGACAGGGGGTGCCATTAAAAGATAAAAACAAACAAAGAGATGAAAGAAAATAAAGAGAAAAACAAGTGTAAACAAAGAGAACAACAGTGAGACAAACAAAGATATGAAAGAAAACAAATAGATAAAAAGAAGTGAAAGACAAAGAGAAAAGTGAAAAGACAAGTAAGTCACGAAAAATGAAAAAGAGAGCCCAAGAAGTACAAAGAGAAAAAAAGTCAAAGGAAAAAGGAAACACAGATAGAAAGCAAAGTGAAAAGACAAGCAAGTCACGAAAAAAGAAAAAGAGAGAGCCCAAGAAGTGGGAGGAGACAAGCAACTCTATAAAAGCCAAGACGGCACACAACACAGACACACTGAGCTCGGCCTGAAGAAGGCGAAGGAACGCCGAAACGTCGCGAAGAGCTCAGTAGATGCGCATTAACCCAAGATGGGCAATTTTTTGAACTGGGGCAGGGGTACCACCATCCTGTCCCACGGTGGAGAGTGCATCTCAGGGAACCGGCAATTGCTGGTGCCCTGATCTCTTTTCAACACCCTATCCAGCCAGGTCCTCGTGGGATGGGAGGTGCCCCTGCCCTGTCTAACTAATCCTAACCCTAACCAGAGGGAAACCCTTAAAAAACAAAGAAATGTAAAACAATGAAAAGAAAAGACAAGAATGTCAAACAGAAAACACAAGTACAAAGAGAAGAAAGTACAAGAAAGTCACGAAAAAAAGAAACAAAGTCAGAAAATAAGTTTAAAGAGAAAAACAAAGAATAACGTACACGAAATAACGGAAAGGACTTAAAGGAAGGGGGTGCCATAAACACAAATAGAGTGAACAAAGGACGGGAGGTCAAAAGAGACAGGGGGTGCCATTAAAAGATAAAAACAAACAAAGAGATGAAAGAAAATAAAGAGAAAAACAAGTGTAAACAAAGAGAACAACAGTGAGACAAACAAAGATATGAAAGAAAACAAATAGATAAAAAGAAGTGAAAGACAAAGAGAAAAGTGAAAAGACAAGTAAGTCACGAAAAATGAAAAAGAGAGCCCAAGAAGTACAAAGAGAAAAAAAGTCAAAGGAAAAAGGAAACACAGATAGAAAGCAAAGTGAAAAGACAAGCAAGTCACGAAAAAAGAAAAAGAGAGAGCCCAAGAAGTGGGAGGAGACAAGCAACTCTATAAAAGCCAAGACGGCACACAACACAGACACACTGAGCTCGGCCTGAAGAAGGCGAAGGAACGCCGAAACGTCGCGAAGAGCTCAGTAGATGCGCATTAACCCAAGATGGGCAATTTTTTGAACTGGGGCAGGGGTACCACCATCCTGTCCCACGGTGGAGAGTGCATCTCAGGGAACCGGCAATTGCTGGTGCCCTGATCTCTTTTCAACACCCTATCCAGCCAGGTCCTCGTGGGATGGGAGGTGCCCCTGCCCTGTCTAACTAATCCTAACCCTAACCAGAGGGAAACCCTTAAAAAACAAAGAAATGTAAAACAATGAAAAGAAAAGACAAGAATGTCAAACAGAAAACACAAGTACAAAGAGAAGAAAGTACAAGAAAGTCACGAAAAAAAGAAACAAAGTCAGAAAATAAGTTTAAAGAGAAAAACAAAGAATAACGTACACGAAATAACGGAAAGGACTTAAAGGAAGGGGGTGCCATAAACACAAATAGAGTGAACAAAGGACGGGAGGTCAAAAGAGACAGGGGGTGCCATTAAAAGATAAAAACAAACAAAGAGATGAAAGAAAATAAAGAGAAAAACAAGTGTAAACAAAGAGAACAACAGTGAGACAAACAAAGATATGAAAGAAAACAAATAGATAAAAAGAAGTGAAAGACAAAGAGAAAAGTGAAAAGACAAGTAAGTCACGAAAAATGAAAAAGAGAGCCCAAGAAGTACAAAGAGAAAAAAAGTCAAAGGAAAAAGGAAACACAGATAGAAAGCAAAGTGAAAAGACAAGCAAGTCACGAAAAAAGAAAAAGAGAGAGCCCAAGAAGTGGGAGGAGACAAGCAACTCTATAAAAGCCAAGACGGCACACAACACAGACACACTGAGCTCGGCCTGAAGAAGGCGAAGGAACGCCGAAACGTCGCGAAGAGCTCAGTAGATGCGCATTAACCCAAGATGGGCAATTTTTTGAACTGGGGCAGGGGTACCACCATCCTGTCCCACGGTGGAGAGTGCATCTCAGGGAACCGGCAATTGCTGGTGCCCTGATCTCTTTTCAACACCCTATCCAGCCAGGTCCTCGTGGGATGGGAGGTGCCCCTGCCCTGTCTAACTAATCCTAACCCTAACCAGAGGGAAACCCTTAAAAAACAAAGAAATGTAAAACAATGAAAAGAAAAGACAAGAATGTCAAACAGAAAACACAAGTACAAAGAGAAGAAAGTACAAGAAAGTCACGAAAAAAAGAAACAAAGTCAGAAAATAAGTTTAAAGAGAAAAACAAAGAATAACGTACACGAAATAACGGAAAGGACTTAAAGGAAGGGGGTGCCATAAACACAAATAGAGTGAACAAAGGACGGGAGGTCAAAAGAGACAGGGGGTGCCATTAAAAGATAAAAACAAACAAAGAGATGAAAGAAAATAAAGAGAAAAACAAGTGTAAACAAAGAGAACAACAGTGAGACAAACAAAGATATGAAAGAAAACAAATAGATAAAAAGAAGTGAAAGACAAAGAGAAAAGTGAAAAGACAAGTAAGTCACGAAAAATGAAAAAGAGAGCCCAAGAAGTACAAAGAGAAAAAAAGTCAAAGGAAAAAGGAAACACAGATAGAAAGCAAAGTGAAAAGACAAGCAAGTCACGAAAAAAGAAAAAGAGAGAGCCCAAGAAGTGGGAGGAGACAAGCAACTCTATAAAAGCCAAGACGGCACACAACACAGACACACTGAGCTCGGCCTGAAGAAGGCGAAGGAACGCCGAAACGTCGCGAAGAGCTCAGTAGATGCGCATTAACCCAAGATGGGCAATTTTTTGAACTGGGGCAGGGGTACCACCATCCTGTCCCACGGTGGAGAGTGCATCTCAGGGAACCGGCAATTGCTGGTGCCCTGATCTCTTTTCAACACCCTATCCAGCCAGGTCCTCGTGGGATGGGAGGTGCCCCTGCCCTGTCTAACTAATCCTAACCCTAACCAGAGGGAAACCCTTAAAAAACAAAGAAATGTAAAACAATGAAAAGAAAAGACAAGAATGTCAAACAGAAAACACAAGTACAAAGAGAAGAAAGTACAAGAAAGTCACGAAAAAAAGAAACAAAGTCAGAAAATAAGTTTAAAGAGAAAAACAAAGAATAACGTACACGAAATAACGGAAAGGACTTAAAGGAAGGGGGTGCCATAAACACAAATAGAGTGAACAAAGGACGGGAGGTCAAAAGAGACAGGGGGTGCCATTAAAAGATAAAAACAAACAAAGAGATGAAAGAAAATAAAGAGAAAAACAAGTGTAAACAAAGAGAACAACAGTGAGACAAACAAAGATATGAAAGAAAACAAATAGATAAAAAGAAGTGAAAGACAAAGAGAAAAGTGAAAAGACAAGTAAGTCACGAAAAATGAAAAAGAGAGCCCAAGAAGTACAAAGAGAAAAAAAGTCAAAGGAAAAAGGAAACACAGATAGAAAGCAAAGTGAAAAGACAAGCAAGTCACGAAAAAAGAAAAAGAGAGAGCCCAAGAAGTGGGAGGAGACAAGCAACTCTATAAAAGCCAAGACGGCACACAACACAGACACACTGAGCTCGGCCTGAAGAAGGCGAAGGAACGCCGAAACGTCGCGAAGAGCTCAGTAGATGCGCATTAACCCAAGATGGGCAATTTTTTGAACTGGGGCAGGGGTACCACCATCCTGTCCCACGGTGGAGAGTGCATCTCAGGGAACCGGCAATTGCTGGTGCCCTGATCTCTTTTCAACACCCTATCCAGCCAGGTCCTCGTGGGATGGGAGGTGCCCCTGCCCTGTCTAACTAATCCTAACCCTAACCAGAGGGAAACCCTTAAAAAACAAAGAAATGTAAAACAATGAAAAGAAAAGACAAGAATGTCAAACAGAAAACACAAGTACAAAGAGAAGAAAGTACAAGAAAGTCACGAAAAAAAGAAACAAAGTCAGAAAATAAGTTTAAAGAGAAAAACAAAGAATAACGTACACGAAATAACGGAAAGGACTTAAAGGAAGGGGGTGCCATGAACACAAATAGAGTGAACAAAGGACGGGAGGTCAAAAGAGACAGGGGGTGCCATTAAAAGATAAAAACAAACAAAGAGATGAAAGAAAATAAAGAGAAAAACAAGTGTAAACAAAGAGAACAACAGTGAGACAAACAAAGATATGAAAGAAAACAAATAGATAAAAAGAAGTGAAAGACAAAGAGAAAAGTGAAAAGACAAGTAAGTCACGAAAAATGAAAAAGAGAGCCCAAGAAGTACAAAGAGAAAAAAAGTCAAAGGAAAAAGGAAACACAGATAGAAAGCAAAGTGAAAAGACAAGCAAGTCACGAAAAAAGAAAAAGAGAGAGCCCAAGAAGTGGGAGGAGACAAGCAACTCTATAAAAGCCAAGACGGCACACAACACAGACACACTGAGCTCGGCCTGAAGAAGGCGAAGGAACGCCGAAACGTCGCGAAGAGCTCAGTAGATGCGCATTAACCCAAGATGGGCAATTTTTTGAACTGGGGCAGGGGTACCACCATCCTGTCCCACGGTGGAGAGTGCATCTCAGGGAACCGGCAATTGCTGGTGCCCTGATCTCTTTTCAACACCCTATCCAGCCAGGTCCTCGTGGGATGGGAGGTGCCCCTGCCCTGTCTAACTAATCCTAACCCTAACCAGAGGGAAACCCTTAAAAAACAAAGAAATGTAAAACAATGAAAAGAAAAGACAAGAATGTCAAACAGAAAACACAAGTACAAAGAGAAGAAAGTACAAGAAAGTCACGAAAAAAAGAAACAAAGTCAGAAAATAAGTTTAAAGAGAAAAACAAAGAATAACGTACACGAAATAACGGAAAGGACTTAAAGGAAGGGGGTGCCATAAACACAAATAGAGTGAACAAAGGACGGGAGGTCAAAAGAGACAGGGGGTGCCATTAAAAGATAAAAACAAACAAAGAGATGAAAGAAAATAAAGAGAAAAACAAGTGTAAACAAAGAGAACAACAGTGAGACAAACAAAGATATGAAAGAAAACAAATAGATAAAAAGAAGTGAAAGACAAAGAGAAAAGTGAAAAGACAAGTAAGTCACGAAAAATGAAAAAGAGAGCCCAAGAAGTACAAAGAGAAAAAAAGTCAAAGGAAAAAGGAAACACAGATAGAAAGCAAAGTGAAAAGACAAGCAAGTCACGAAAAAAGAAAAAGAGAGAGCCCAAGAAGTGGGAGGAGACAAGCAACTCTATAAAAGCCAAGACGGCACACAACACAGACACACTGAGCTCGGCCTGAAGAAGGCGAAGGAACGCCGAAACGTCGCGAAGAGCTCAGTAGATGCGCATTAACCCAAGATGGGCAATTTTTTGAACTGGGGCAGGGGTACCACCATCCTGTCCCACGGTGGAGAGTGCATCTCAGGGAACCGGCAATTGCTGGTGCCCTGATCTCTTTTCAACACCCTATCCAGCCAGGTCCTCGTGGGATGGGAGGTGCCCCTGCCCTGTCTAACTAATCCTAACCCTAACCAGAGGGAAACCCTTAAAAAACAAAGAAATGTAAAACAATGAAAAGAAAAGACAAGAATGTCAAACAGAAAACACAAGTACAAAGAGAAGAAAGTACAAGAAAGTCACGAAAAAAAGAAACAAAGTCAGAAAATAAGTTTAAAGAGAAAAACAAAGAATAACGTACACGAAATAACGGAAAGGACTTAAAGGAAGGGGGTGCCATAAACACAAATAGAGTGAACAAAGGACGGGAGGTCAAAAGAGACAGGGGGTGCCATTAAAAGATAAAAACAAACAAAGAGATGAAAGAAAATAAAGAGAAAAACAAGTGTAAACAAAGAGAACAACAGTGAGACAAACAAAGATATGAAAGAAAACAAATAGATAAAAAGAAGTGAAAGACAAAGAGAAAAGTGAAAAGACAAGTAAGTCACGAAAAATGAAAAAGAGAGCCCAAGAAGTACAAAGAGAAAAAAAGTCAAAGGAAAAAGGAAACACAGATAGAAAGCAAAGTGAAAAGACAAGCAAGTCACGAAAAAAGAAAAAGAGAGAGCCCAAGAAGTGGGAGGAGACAAGCAACTCTATAAAAGCCAAGACGGCACACAACACAGACACACTGAGCTCGGCCTGAAGAAGGCGAAGGAACGCCGAAACGTCGCGAAGAGCTCAGTAGATGCGCATTAACCCAAGATGGGCAATTTTTTGAACTGGGGCAGGGGTACCACCATCCTGTCCCACGGTGGAGAGTGCATCTCAGGGAACCGGCAATTGCTGGTGCCCTGATCTCTTTTCAACACCCTATCCAGCCAGGTCCTCGTGGGATGGGAGGTGCCCCTGCCCTGTCTAACTAATCCTAACCCTAACCAGAGGGAAACCCTTAAAAAACAAAGAAATGTAAAACAATGAAAAGAAAAGACAAGAATGTCAAACAGAAAACACAAGTACAAAGAGAAGAAAGTACAAGAAAGTCACGAAAAAAAGAAACAAAGTCAGAAAATAAGTTTAAAGAGAAAAACAAAGAATAACGTACACGAAATAACGGAAAGGACTTAAAGGAAGGGGGTGCCATAAACACAAATAGAGTGAACAAAGGACGGGAGGTCAAAAGAGACAGGGGGTGCCATTAAAAGATAAAAACAAACAAAGAGATGAAAGAAAATAAAGAGAAAAACAAGTGTAAACAAAGAGAACAACAGTGAGACAAACAAAGATATGAAAGAAAACAAATAGATAAAAAGAAGTGAAAGACAAAGAGAAAAGTGAAAAGACAAGTAAGTCACGAAAAATGAAAAAGAGAGCCCAAGAAGTACAAAGAGAAAAAAAGTCAAAGGAAAAAGGAAACACAGATAGAAAGCAAAGTGAAAAGACAAGCAAGTCACGAAAAAAGAAAAAGAGAGAGCCCAAGAAGTGGGAGGAGACAAGCAACTCTATAAAAGCCAAGACGGCACACAACACAGACACACTGAGCTCGGCCTGAAGAAGGCGAAGGAACGCCGAAACGTCGCGAAGAGCTCAGTAGATGCGCATTAACCCAAGATGGGCAATTTTTTGAACTGGGGCAGGGGTACCACCATCCTGTCCCACGGTGGAGAGTGCATCTCAGGGAACCGGCAATTGCTGGTGCCCTGATCTCTTTTCAACACCCTATCCAGCCAGGTCCTCGTGGGATGGGAGGTGCCCCTGCCCTGTCTAACTAATCCTAACCCTAACCAGAGGGAAACCCTTAAAAAACAAAGAAATGTAAAACAATGAAAAGAAAAGACAAGAATGTCAAACAGAAAACACAAGTACAAAGAGAAGAAAGTACAAGAAAGTCACGAAAAAAAGAAACAAAGTCAGAAAATAAGTTTAAAGAGAAAAACAAAGAATAACGTACACGAAATAACGGAAAGGACTTAAAGGAAGGGGGTGCCATAAACACAAATAGAGTGAACAAAGGACGGGAGGTCAAAAGAGACAGGGGGTGCCATTAAAAGATAAAAACAAACAAAGAGATGAAAGAAAATAAAGAGAAAAACAAGTGTAAACAAAGAGAACAACAGTGAGACAAACAAAGATATGAAAGAAAACAAATAGATAAAAAGAAGTGAAAGACAAAGAGAAAAGTGAAAAGACAAGTAAGTCACGAAAAATGAAAAAGAGAGCCCAAGAAGTACAAAGAGAAAAAAAGTCAAAGGAAAAAGGAAACACAGATAGAAAGCAAAGTGAAAAGACAAGCAAGTCACGAAAAAAGAAAAAGAGAGAGCCCAAGAAGTGGGAGGAGACAAGCAACTCTATAAAAGCCAAGACGGCACACAACACAGACACACTGAGCTCGGCCTGAAGAAGGCGAAGGAACGCCGAAACGTCGCGAAGAGCTCAGTAGATGCGCATTAACCCAAGATGGGCAATTTTTTGAACTGGGGCAGGGGTACCACCATCCTGTCCCACGGTGGAGAGTGCATCTCAGGGAACCGGCAATTGCTGGTGCCCTGATCTCTTTTCAACACCCTATCCAGCCAGGTCCTCGTGGGATGGGAGGTGCCCCTGCCCTGTCTAACTAATCCTAACCCTAACCAGAGGGAAACCCTTAAAAAACAAAGAAATGTAAAACAATGAAAAGAAAAGACAAGAATGTCAAACAGAAAACACAAGTACAAAGAGAAGAAAGTACAAGAAAGTCACGAAAAAAAGAAACAAAGTCAGAAAATAAGTTTAAAGAGAAAAACAAAGAATAACGTACACGAAATAACGGAAAGGACTTAAAGGAAGGGGGTGCCATAAACACAAATAGAGTGAACAAAGGACGGGAGGTCAAAAGAGACAGGGGGTGCCATTAAAAGATAAAAACAAACAAAGAGATGAAAGAAAATAAAGAGAAAAACAAGTGTAAACAAAGAGAACAACAGTGAGACAAACAAAGATATGAAAGAAAACAAATAGATAAAAAGAAGTGAAAGACAAAGAGAAAAGTGAAAAGACAAGTAAGTCACGAAAAATGAAAAAGAGAGCCCAAGAAGTACAAAGAGAAAAAAAGTCAAAGGAAAAAGGAAACACAGATAGAAAGCAAAGTGAAAAGACAAGCAAGTCACGAAAAAAGAAAAAGAGAGAGCCCAAGAAGTGGGAGGAGACAAGCAACTCTATAAAAGCCAAGACGGCACACAACACAGACACACTGAGCTCGGCCTGAAGAAGGCGAAGGAACGCCGAAACGTCGCGAAGAGCTCAGTAGATGCGCATTAACCCAAGATGGGCAATTTTTTGAACTGGGGCAGGGGTACCACCATCCTGTCCCACGGTGGAGAGTGCATCTCAGGGAACCGGCAATTGCTGGTGCCCTGATCTCTTTTCAACACCCTATCCAGCCAGGTCCTCGTGGGATGGGAGGTGCCCCTGCCCTGTCTAACTAATCCTAACCCTAACCAGAGGGAAACCCTTAAAAAACAAAGAAATGTAAAACAATGAAAAGAAAAGACAAGAATGTCAAACAGAAAACACAAGTACAAAGAGAAGAAAGTACAAGAAAGTCACGAAAAAAAGAAACAAAGTCAGAAAATAAGTTTAAAGAGAAAAACAAAGAATAACGTACACGAAATAACGGAAAGGACTTAAAGGAAGGGGGTGCCATAAACACAAATAGAGTGAACAAAGGACGGGAGGTCAAAAGAGACAGGGGGTGCCATTAAAAGATAAAAACAAACAAAGAGATGAAAGAAAATAAAGAGAAAAACAAGTGTAAACAAAGAGAACAACAGTGAGACAAACAAAGATATGAAAGAAAACAAATAGATAAAAAGAAGTGAAAGACAAAGAGAAAAGTGAAAAGACAAGTAAGTCACGAAAAATGAAAAAGAGAGCCCAAGAAGTACAAAGAGAAAAAAAGTCAAAGGAAAAAGGAAACACAGATAGAAAGCAAAGTGAAAAGACAAGCAAGTCACGAAAAAAGAAAAAGAGAGAGCCCAAGAAGTGGGAGGAGACAAGCAACTCTATAAAAGCCAAGACGGCACACAACACAGACACACTGAGCTCGGCCTGAAGAAGGCGAAGGAACGCCGAAACGTCGCGAAGAGCTCAGTAGATGCGCATTAACCCAAGATGGGCAATTTTTTGAACTGGGGCAGGGGTACCACCATCCTGTCCCACGGTGGAGAGTGCATCTCAGGGAACCGGCAATTGCTGGTGCCCTGATCTCTTTTCAACACCCTATCCAGCCAGGTCCTCGTGGGATGGGAGGTGCCCCTGCCCTGTCTAACTAATCCTAACCCTAACCAGAGGGAAACCCTTAAAAAACAAAGAAATGTAAAACAATGAAAAGAAAAGACAAGAATGTCAAACAGAAAACACAAGTACAAAGAGAAGAAAGTACAAGAAAGTCACGAAAAAAAGAAACAAAGTCAGAAAATAAGTTTAAAGAGAAAAACAAAGAATAACGTACACGAAATAACGGAAAGGACTTAAAGGAAGGGGGTGCCATAAACACAAATAGAGTGAACAAAGGACGGGAGCTCAAAAGAGACAGGGGGTGCCATTAAAAGATAAAAACAAACAAAGAGATGAAAGAAAATAAAGAGAAAAACAAGTGTAAACAAAGAGAACAACAGTGAGACAAACAAAGATATGAAAGAAAACAAATAGATAAAAAGAAGTGAAAGACAAAGAGAAAAGTGAAAAGACAAGTAAGTCACGAAAAATGAAAAAGAGAGCCCAAGAAGTACAAAGAGAAAAAAAGTCAAAGGAAAAAGGAAACACAGATAGAAAGCAAAGTGAAAAGACAAGCAAGTCACGAAAAAAGAAAAAGAGAGAGCCCAAGAAGTGGGAGGAGACAAGCAACTCTATAAAAGCCAAGACGGCACACAACACAGACACACTGAGCTCGGCCTGAAGAAGGCGAAGGAACGCCGAAACGTCGCGAAGAGCTCAGTAGATGCGCATTAACCCAAGATGGGCAATTTTTTGAACTGGGGCAGGGGTACCACCATCCTGTCCCACGGTGGAGAGTGCATCTCAGGGAACCGGCAATTGCTGGTGCCCTGATCTCTTTTCAACACCCTATCCAGCCAGGTCCTCGTGGGATGGGAGGTGCCCCTGCCCTGTCTAACTAATCCTAACCCTAACCAGAGGGAAACCCTTAAAAAACAAAGAAATGTAAAACAATGAAAAGAAAAGACAAGAATGTCAAACAGAAAACACAAGTACAAAGAGAAGAAAGTACAAGAAAGTCACGAAAAAAAGAAACAAAGTCAGAAAATAAGTTTAAAGAGAAAAACAAAGAATAACGTACACGAAATAACGGAAAGGACTTAAAGGAAGGGGGTGCCATAAACACAAATAGAGTGAACAAAGGACGGGAGGTCAAAAGAGACAGGGGGTGCCATTAAAAGATAAAAACAAACAAAGAGATGAAAGAAAATAAAGAGAAAAACAAGTGTAAACAAAGAGAACAACAGTGAGACAAACAAAGATATGAAAGAAAACAAATAGATAAAAAGAAGTGAAAGACAAAGAGAAAAGTGAAAAGACAAGTAAGTCACGAAAAATGAAAAAGAGAGCCCAAGAAGTACAAAGAGAAAAAAAGTCAAAGGAAAAAGGAAACACAGATAGAAAGCAAAGTGAAAAGACAAGCAAGTCACGAAAAAAGAAAAAGAGAGAGCCCAAGAAGTGGGAGGAGACAAGCAACTCTATAAAAGCCAAGACGGCACACAACACAGACACACTGAGCTCGGCCTGAAGAAGGCGAAGGAACGCCGAAACGTCGCGAAGAGCTCAGTAGATGTGCATTAACCCAAGATGGGCAATTTTTTGAACTGGGGCAGGGGTACCACCATCCTGTCCCACGGTGGAGAGTGCATCTCAGGGAACCGGCAATTGCTGGTGCCCTGATCTCTTTTCAACACCCTATCCAGCCAGGTCCTCGTGGGATGGGAGGTGCCCCTGCCCTGTCTAACTAATCCTAACCCTAACCAGAGGGAAACCCTTAAAAAACAAAGAAATGTAAAACAATGAAAAGAAAAGACAAGAATGTCAAACAGAAAACACAAGTACAAAGAGAAGAAAGTACAAGAAAGTCACGAAAAAAAGAAACAAAGTCAGAAAATAAGTTTAAAGAGAAAAACAAAGAATAACGTACACGAAATAACGGAAAGGACTTAAAGGAAGGGGGTGCCATAAACACAAATAGAGTGAACAAAGGACGGGAGGTCAAAAGAGACAGGGGGTGCCATTAAAAGATAAAAACAAACAAAGAGATGAAAGAAAATAAAGAGAAAAACAAGTGTAAACAAAGAGAACAACAGTGAGACAAACAAAGATATGAAAGAAAACAAATAGATAAAAAGAAGTGAAAGACAAAGAGAAAAGTGAAAAGACAAGTAAGTCACGAAAAATGAAAAAGAGAGCCCAAGAAGTACAAAGAGAAAAAAAGTCAAAGGAAAAAGGAAACACAGATAGAAAGCAAAGTGAAAAGACAAGCAAGTCACGAAAAAAGAAAAAGAGAGAGCCCAAGAAGTGGGAGGAGACAAGCAACTCTATAAAAGCCAAGACGGCACACAACACAGACACACTGAGCTCGGCCTGAAGAAGGCGAA
The DNA here is from genome assembly GCF_056152115.1 of Neolamprologus brichardi. NCBI lineage: Eukaryota > Metazoa > Chordata > Actinopteri > Cichliformes > Cichlidae > Neolamprologus > Neolamprologus brichardi. The sequence goes on along the minus strand of NC_142104.1, from coordinate 45,693,368 downwards.
GGAACGCCGAAACGTCGCGAAGAGCTCAGTAGATGCGCATTAACCCAAGATGGGCAATTTTTTGAACTGGGGCAGGGGTACCACCATCCTGTCCCACGGTGGAGAGTGCATCTCAGGGAACCGGCAATTGCTGGTGCCCTGATCTCTTTTCAACACCCCACCCTCACGCCTAACCCTAACCCCAATCTGAACCCTAAATTTAACCTGACCCTATACTTCAACCCTAATTCTAAGCCCACCCCTTTAACTGGCCCTAACCCTAACCCCACCCTTACAATTAGCCCTAATTTTAACCCCACCCCTTCAACTGGCCCTAAACTTAACCCCATCCCCACAACTGGCCCTAACCTTAACCGTACCCCCCTTACCCCATTTCACCCCTATCCCCCACTCTAACCCTCATTGGGACTATAGTAAGTGGGAGGAGTTAGAAATTTCTAATTTTTAAATAATTGCATAATAAATATGGGTTGATACAAATGGGGGATGATAGGATAAATTGTTGGGGGAAGTACAAATTTACATGTTTAAAAGTTCATTGGGAATTAACAACATATTTACAAATTTAAAACATGGTTGCAAGGTAAATATTTCATTTTTACATCGTAAGCACAGGGATTTGGGGATTTAAAAATTTAAAAATTTACAAGTCCAAAATTCATGTTTAAAAATCATTACATATAGTTTGTGGTTAAAAATTTACAAATTTTATAATTTAAAACTTGATGACAAATGGTACTGTAAAATATGATAAATAAATACATTGGGGCCTATAATAATTTAGTACATACAGGGTAATATCATAATCCATGGAATTGGTATTTTTTAGAATTACAACGAAAGGGCAGTATACATTGAAATAAATTTGACTGAAAAAAGCGAATGGGATTTTGAACTGAACAGAGGGTATAAAAGGAGTGGATACAGCGAGGGAGGGCATTTCGCCTTCAGACACTGACAGAGCAACATCTCCGAGACATAGAGACACTACAGTTTTCATTGTTTTTGTGCCATAGCCTGAAGAAGGCCCTTTTCAGGGCCGAAACGTCGCGGCGGCACACTTTAAAAATTAAATTACTTTAAATTAAGTTTTCATTTGTTTTTCTTTGATTTTATTTTTGTATTAACGCTAATAAATAAATAAATAAATAAATACATTAATAAATACATAAGCACGTTTGTTTTCATTTTGTCTTTATTATTACATATATAGCAAAGGCGACATTACACACAATAAATCTCACAACAGACTACAATACCTATTTCTAAAAACAATCATACAGCCGGATGGCTGCATTTGAGGATGATGGGTGGACAGTGGTCCGCCGTGGGAGACGCCAGCGTCGTCCCGGGCGGTCCAACTTTCAGGAGCAACGGGTTACCTGGGGGATGGACCGTGCATTTCCTCCTGCCCTCGAGAGAGGGGGGAGGAGTCAGTTTTTCTTCCCTAACCCTAACCCCTAACCCCCTAACCCTACCCTAACCCTAACCCCCTAACCCTAACACCCTCGGACTGGGGGTTGGATTCCGCATCCGCAGATGGGTCACTCGGTACACATCGCTCAACCGAATAAAAATATTCGGTCACATGTTAGGTAACCGATCACTGCCATGTTGGGTGTCTAAGGACCCGGCAGGGCCTGGGGAGTACAGTGGTGGTCGAATCAGCCCGATCAGACACTGCTATCTCCAACTTTGAACTTTTTATTCGGTCAAATTTTGACCGATTTTGCCTAAGTCCAGAACCGTTGGTGCTATCGACATGGGGTCTTCACCAGGGTGTCCGGAGGACCCAAAAACCACCTCCATAGACACCACTTTCATCCCTCTATGACACTTACTTTTCGAGTTATTCCATTTTATTCGGTCAACTACTGGCTATTACCCCCTAACCTAACCCAAACCCCTAACCCTAACCCTCACAGAGGTGGCAGGCTCAGTCCCCTTCCCCTAACCCTAACCCCTAACCCTAACCCAAGACCCTAACCCTAACCAGGGAGGTCCCCTAAAACACAAAGAAAAACCTAGAACACAAAGACAAACAGTCAGAAGGGAGGACACAAAGTCACGAAAAAACCAAGTAGGAAAGTAAGATAAAGTCACGAAAAAAAACCAAGTAGGAAACAAGGAAAGGACATAAAAGGAAGGGGGTGCCATAATGATAAATATGAACAAAGAACAAAGGACGGGATGTCAAAACAGCAGGGGGTGCCATGAAAAACAACATTAAAGAAAACAAGTGGAGAAATTAAGAAAAATAGACAAAGAGAAAGTCACGAAAAACAAAAAGAGAAAGAAAAGTAAGAAACAAAGATAAAGAGAAAAATAGACAAAGAGAAAGTCACGAAAAACAAACAGAGAAAGAAAAGTAAGAAACAAAGCTAAAGAGAAAAGTAGACAAAGAGAAAGTCACGAAAAACAAACAGAAAGAAAAGTAAGAAACAAAGATAAAGAGACGAAAAACAAGAGAAAAAATAAGTATAGTAAGACAAGGAAGTCACAAAAAGAGAAAAACAGAAAGAAAAACAAGTAAGAATTTTTGAGAAACAGAAGTTGGAAACCCAAGAGTGGGAGGAGCCAAGAAAGAGTATAAAAGCCAAGAGAGGCACAGACCAGACAGAAGTCAAACAGACACAAGACAACACACATTGGGCCAGCCTGAAGAAGGCACAGATATGCCGAAACGTCGCGAGGGCCCAATGATGTAAAATGCGCATACACCCAAGATGGGTAATTTTTTGAAACAGGGCAGGGACATCACCACCCAGCCCCTTTGATGGCCCGTGCACTTCAGGCTGCCAGCTTGCTGGTGGCCTGCTCATTTTCACAAACCTAACCCTCGGGAAGGGTCATGGTGCGGAGCGTGCACCTACTCCTGCCCTCCTCGTGCAGGGAGGAGTTTCAATTCCCCTAACCTTAACCCATTGTGAATATTTCTTATGGTTAGGGTTAGGGATAAGGTTATGTTTAGGGCTGGAATACAGGGCTGGAACGTCTATCACCGCAGGAGCATCATTCCACTGGATTTCATCCATTACCCGGCGAGTACTGTAAGAACACACAAGCTCACCTTTCGCGTTCCTCAGGAATGCCACAGGACGTGACAAAACATTGGGATGTTACGCCTCGGGAGTGAGAATGGTCTGTATATTTAGGACTGGTTCAGGTCATCTCTTAGTCATAGGACCAGACTGTTCCCTCCCCCCGCTCTCTCTCTCCCTCTCGGTCGGGTGTGCATGTGTGTGCATCTGGTGCAGGTGTGGGGAGGAGAACGAGTGTGAGTGATGTCACTGCTGACATCATTGGGAGGTTCAACATGACATTACTGGGTGACTTTTTTTCAGGTGGACATGTTGAAGGGGCAGAGCTACAAGAGGAAGTCACTGCACTAAGTGACACTTTTGTATTCAGCCAATTAGCAATAGGAATAGGTGGGGCGAACACTCTGTAATAAAGAGGAGGGAGTCAAGATGAAGAGTAAATCAACATGAGATGCATCGCACCTCTACTGATGTCCCTACATCAGGGTTTTCTTTGTAGCTAGTCTAATTGTTCCCATTAAACACTTTCAGGTGTTTCTTTGTGTTTCTTACACACTTGCATCTCTGCTGTCAGCACAAATTCTGCTGAGATCCGAACTTTTCAGTCATTTTCACAGTCAATACTCATGATCAGTACGAGTCAACTGTGATGTATCACTGATATATGTGTACATGACATGTTTGTTCAGGGAGGTGCTGACACAGCGGACATCCACAGCTGTCAGCTGCATGGTGGCTCTTTTCTACTGTAACAACCACAAAGGTAGTTTCAGGTATGACATCAATACCATATAAAGTACTATTTAAACATTGTTATATACAGTAAATGCACATACATAAATGTATATACAGTAAATGTGTCCTGTTACGTGACTCTTATGGTTTTGTGAGGAGTTTCTTTATGTGTCTGTAAACATGATAAACTGCATTCTGCCATTGTGACATCATTGGCATCATCAGTTTGCAGTCAGGTGAGATGTACAGACTACTTGTTTCTGAGTCAGATACAACACAGACACACCTGATTGAGGACGACCTGTCTCTTCCTCACACTTTCTTTCCATCATTTTAAGGCGAAACAACAACAGGTGAGTAAGAACATAGCAGCTTTTATTCCTGGGTCTTTGTTCTGGATAATGAAGTTTCTGTCATTTCTAACAAAAATAAAAAAATATTCATGGAATTAAAAGTGCTGAATTCAGAGTCTTGTTGTGTCAGAGGAAGGCGTTCTCATTCTGAGCAGCATGTTAAAGTAGAAATACTGGTACTTCAGGTAAGGGCTGATACCTGGCATGCTGTGACGAACCTTCAGTCCTTCTAATGTGGTGTTTGTCATGTAACTTGATGTTATTAAAGAAACCTTGTGAACTTGTCTCTGTCCCATGAAACTCTGCGGAAGGCCACATCCACTCAGGACTTCTTTCCTGTCTCTGCAAAGAAGGAAAACACTAATTACAATTCAGAATATCTGAATTAGACACAAACTGAATTATATTTGTTGGTTTTCAACATGTCTGTCTGTTTTCACTGGAAATATGAGTGGTTCAGAGGTCAGGTCATCGTCATTGTTATAAAAGTAAATAAAGAAGTGGTTTCAGGCTTATCACAGGGACCAACAACAGTTTAGACAAAGACTGCATTCTAGTTAAAGGAATTTCTATTATTGTTTATGCTCGTAAATAACTTACTGTGACATGGAGTCATTGTCATAGCATTAATTCTACCTGTCTATATCCTGCTGTCATAGCTGAAATGTGTAGAAACAAGTCCAGATAAATTTGATCAAAGCACTTTAAACAAAGTAAGAGGTGTGACATTAAGCTGGTGTTACAGCAGCTGGAAAGTCATACTGGTAACCACACTAATAAACACTTTTACAATATCTATGCTGTGATGGAAAATTATACTTAGTCAAAATTCATGATTAAGTATGGACAATGTTAGAGTCTTTCTGACAACTCCCCCTGTTTCAAATGAATTCAGTTAGAAGCTGTTATTATATGTTATAATAACAGCTTCTAACTGAATTCATATTAACAATGTGTGGTGTTTATATCAAGAGTTTGACCATATGATCTTTGAGCAGGCATTTCTTTACTATTACATGGGCACTATACTAATATACGTTACTAATGTGTCAGATTATATTTCTCTACCAACTCAGTCTTGATCTGAGCCTGGACCTGAAGACTAAGAATCAGACCAACAGCTTCTCAGTTGAGAAGAAGATCTGAATCTTCTACTAAGTGCTGAAGGACAAAGAGAGGACACTTTCCTGGTTTCAGGTATGACATCAATGCCATATAAAGTACTACTGAAACCCTGTTATATACAGTAAATCTAGACAGAACTTTATTTATCCCTCAGGTGGGTTCCTCCAACAAAATTCACTTTCCAACAGCAGAACACTGACAGAAATTTGCTTATTACAGAGTTAAAATATAAAATAAAGGAGAATAAAAGAATATGAACATATAAATATATATACACAGAATATATAAATAGGAATAGCAGTGAAATATTGTCATTAATGACACTTAGCCAAAAGTGTATTGCACAGTGACAAACACTACAGCTTAGTTGTCTCCTGTTACGTAACTCTTATGGTTTTGGTCCATTTGTCTGTAAACCTGATAAACTGGATTCTGTCACGGTAACAGCATGGGCATCATCAGCTTGCAGTCAGATAAGATGCACAGATTCCTTGTCTTTGAGTCAGATACAACACTGACACACCTGAGTGAGAACAAAAGCAGCTTTTATTCCTGGGTATTTGCTCTGGACAAAGATGCGGTTTTTTGTCATTTTTGAGGAAAATAAAATCACAATAGACTCCAAATGTCGAACCCACTTCACCCCTGATCAGATTTGCACACTGTTAGACCTCTGCCTTACTGCCACATATTTTAAATACAATGAGGTTTTTTACAGACAGAAACATGGCTGTGCCATGGGCTCCCCGGTGTCACCTAGTGGAATTGTAAAGCGCTTTGGGTGCCTAGAAAAGCGCTATATAAATGCAATTCATTATTATTATTATTATTATTATTATTATTATTATTATTGTAGCCAACCTTTACATGGAGGAAGTGGAGAGAAAGGCAATTGGCTCTTTCAAAGGGAGAGTACCCAGCCACTGGTACAGATATGTAGACGACACCTGGGTCAAAATCAAAACACAAGAAGTGGAATCCTTCACTGAGCACATTAATGCTGTGGATAAAAACATAAAGTTCACCAGGGAACACACAAAATATAACATTTTGCCTTTCCTGGACTGTGCTGTGCAAACTGAAGAGAACGGAAACCTCAACATTGAAGTTTACCGGAAGCCCACACACACGGACCAGTACCTCCTCTTTGACTCCCACCACCCTCTGGAACAAAAACTTGGAGTAATCAGGACCCTACAACACCGGGCAGAAAATGTTCCCTTGGGCTTTCATCAAGTCAGCAAAGAGGCACAGAAAAGAAGATAAGACAACAGCTAGGGAGGATCAGAAAGACAAACGCAACAACATTGTCATCCCCGGTGTTTCAGAGAAACTCAGGAGAGTCTTCTCCAAGCACGACATCCCAGTATACGTCAGACCCAGCTACACACTCAGACAAAAACTGGTTCATCCCAAAGACAAAACTGCTAAACACAAACTTAACATATTAGTGTATGCTGTACAGTGTAGCGAGGAATGCCCAGACCTCTACATTGGAGAGACCAAACAGCCACTTCACAAGCACATGGCACAACATAGAAAAGCCACCTCCACGGGACAAGACTCAGCGGTCCATCTGCATCTAAATGACAAAGGTCATTGTTTGAGGATGGCAATGTTCACATTTTGGACAGAGAAGACAGATGGGTTTGAAATAGGTCCAGTTTTGCAATCCCTTCCCAGATGCCTTAATGCCCACTCACATCCTGGGCCATTTGACCTCAGGAAATCACATGATAGGGTGGGGCCAGGTTTCACAATGAGCTCACCTGAAACCTTAGCCGATTGTGACCTAAACCCGTTTTCACACCTTGACTCGTGTAATTACATATAGGATCAGTAGGGGTCCATGTCTCTCTTGGGAGGGGCACTCCCACATAGCTTAAATCCGGGACTCTCCACCATTTGACCCTAGAACTGAAGAAGCTTCTCAGATTCAATCCAATCCAATCCAATTTTATTTATAAAGCACTTTAAAATACCCAGCACAGGAACAAAGTGCTGTACAGAAAATAAGTTAAAACAATAGAATAACAGAAAACAGCAAAATAAATAAATAAAACACATAAAACATAAAATTAAAACAGCCTTATATTAAAACAAAAACAAGATAAAACAGCATCAAATCACCTAAAAACAACTAAAATAAAGAATAAAAAATCAACATCTCACGTGGTGTCAAAGGCCAGGGTAAAGAGGTGGGTTTTCAAGAGTGACTTAAAAACAGTTAAAGAACTGGCCTGTCTAATCTCCAAAGGAAGCTCGTTCCACAGTTTTGGAGCTGCTACGGCAGCGAAAAGCACAATTTCCTCTAAGTTTACGCCCAGTCCTGGGTATCTTCAGGAGCAGCTGATCAGCTGACCTGAGAGAGCGGGTGGGTGTATACGGCTGTGAATCCTAAAAGAAATGGGCAGCCAGTGAAGTGAAGCTAAAACAGGGGAAATGTGCTCAAACTTTCGAGTGCTAATGAGCAGCGGCATTTTGCACCCTCTGTAGATGACTAATATATGATGCGCTGACCCCAATATAAAGTGCATTACAGTAATCCAGCCGAGTGCTAACAAAGGCGTGGATCACTGTCTCAAAGTGCTGCCGTGAAAGAATTGGCTTTATTTTTGCCAGCTGCCTGAGGTGAAAGAAGGTAGATTTTACCACTGCCTTAATTTGATTATCAAACTTCAGATCACAGTCCACTTTGACCCCCAGGTTTGTGACAGTTGGCTTAACATACTGTGCCAGGGAATCTACATACACATTGGGGGTCTCAGTGGGGCTACCAAAAACCATCACCTCCGTCTTTTTATCATTGAATTTTAAAAAGTTAACAGACATCCAAGCCTTAATGTCATCGAGACACTGAAGTAATGGCTGTGTAAGGTATCTGCCTTTTTTCTTTAGAGGGACATAGATCTGACAGTCATCAGCATAAAAGTGGAAAGGAATGCCGTGCTTTCTCAGTACAGAACCAAGAGGAAGCAGATATAAAAAGAAGAGGAGGGGGCCTAGAACTGAGCCCTGTGGGACACCACACAAGAGGGGAGCGGAGGACGACACAGTCACCGAGGCTGACACAAAAATTTTGCCCCGCCAAGTAGGACCTGAACCACTCCAGTGCTGTGCCCCTAATGCCCACCCAGTGCTCCAAACGAGAGAATAAAATGGCATAATCCAAACGCAGCTGTCAAATCTAAAAGCACAAGAACAACACAGTCCCCAGCATCAGTCGCTAAAAATATGTCATTAAAAACTTTTAAAAGGGCTGATTCAGTGCTATGAAAGGGTTTAAAATCAGATTGGAAAACCTCTAAAACATTTTGCTTTTCCAGGAAGGCCATTATTTGGCTGTAAACTATCTTTTCAATAATTTTGGAAAGAAAAGGTAGTTTGGAGATAGGCCTGTAATTTGCAAGAACCGTAGGATCAAGAGCAGGTTTTTTAATCAGGGGTTTGACTACTGCATGTTTAAAATCTTTAGGGACAACACCTGACATCAGACTATGGTTTACCAGCTCAAGAACCAAAGGACCAACTGTAGGTAACACCTCTTCTAAAAGTCGAGGAGGGACAGCATCATTTGGAGACCCTGCAGGCTTAAGATGACCAACATTCTCCTTTAAAAAGGACAGAGTCACAGGCTCAAACCTGTCAAAGACAGCAGAGCAGGAAACAGAGACTGAGAGGTCATAAGCACAAGGAGAGATTTGAGCCCTTGTGGAGGAGACCTCAATACAAAATTGTAAAAAAGTTTCACAGGCATCTGATGAGGGCTCGATACAGTCAGTATATGGTGCATGAAGAACAGAGTTAATAGTTTTAAATAAAACACGCGGGTTGTGGCAGTTTGACAAAATAATGTCAGATAAGTGTTTTCTTTTGGCATCTTTTACAGTTCTTTGATATTGATGCCAACAGTCCTTCAGCATCTCGAATGACACTTGTAGTTTGTCCTTTTTCCACTTGCGCTCAGCTCGACGGCAGTCGCGCCTGACAGCTCGGGTCATGTCGTTCAGCCAGGGCTCAGATTTAGTTTTAGGCAGTCTGGTTTTTAATGGAGCCACAGTGTCCAAAGCAGTCTGACAAGTAGAATAAAACCATGAGCTCAGTTCCTCAGTCTGGCTGCATAAAAAATCCGAGATCTTACAGATCTGGTCAAAGAGTGTTGAAAAGTGTTCAGCAGTGGAGGAGTTAAAAACACGACAGCGCTGAGCAGCAGCGCGAGGTTTAACTGAGGCACAGGCAAGAGGAACTTCAAACATCACAGGACTGTGGTCAGAAAACAACATCACAAATCTCTATGTTAAAAACAGAAAAACCATGAGATAAAACAAGATCAAGTGTGTGTCCACGTTCATGTGTGGGAGCTGTCACACATTGCACCAGATTAAACGAATCAATAAGGTTTAAAAAGCCCTTCGCCATGGGCATATCAGGACAACACACGTGAATATTAAAATCCCCAACAATAAGAACACGATCATATTTTGGCATGAATTCAGACAAGAAGTCAGCAAAGTCACTCACAAAGTCCTTATTGTATTTTGGAGGCCGATAAACCACCGCACACAACACTGTGTGAGAGCAGCCCAGCTCAAACACAGACAGTTCAAAGCTGGTGAACGACGGGGTTGATAGCTGTTTACATTTAAAATGACTTTTAAAGATCATAGGTATTCCTCCTCCTCGGCCCAACATACGTGGGGAATTAAAATAGCAGCAATCACCAGGTAGAAGATCGGAGAAGATGCTGCACTCACCGGCGCTCAGCCACGTCTTGCACACACAGAGAAAATCCATTCCTCAGGATGTGAAAAAATCCTTCAGGATAAATGTTTTGTTCGCTAGGGACCTAGCATTTACAAGGCCAATTCTGGTGGTAAGCTGATCCCCGTCGCTGGCCGTCCTAGAAGCCCGACACAGAGACCGCAGGTTCCGCAGATTCACAGCACGCCGGCGGGGACAAGGAGAGCAGGGTTTTTGGGACTGGAACATCCCATTCAGGCCGATGACAGGCACCAGCCAGGCACAGACAGGTTCCAACGATCACCGAGAGAAACAGAAGTTTGGCACCGCTCCTGGTTTTCTGGATAAGGGCTTAAGAGAATACCTTAAAGAAGCTTTCAGCTTCACCAGGAAGCCAGCCCTTCGACCCCGGCGACGGCACTTTTGCCGGAGTGGTGGATGTGGAACACGGCACAGGTGAGCCGGGATCTCCGATATAGCGGGGGCAAAGTTTTATGTCCAGCTTGGTTCCACTTTGCCCAGCCTTTGGCAGAAGGTCGGAGATCCAGTAGGGTTAGGCGATCATACACCAAGAGAGAGTTGGCATTTATTACAATAGTCAATAAAATCAAAACAAACAAACATAACACTGGCAGTGATAGACGGCAAGCCACACGCACTGGCACCATCTTTTCCGTATCTCAGATGAGAGGTGAAACATCTTCAAGCAACTTAAAGAGGTCCAGACACATTTCTTTCCAAGCTCCTCAGTCAGACAGATATTTTTAAATCAGCACATGAACGTGTGGCCCTTTCACTCTCTTCAGGTGGAGTCTGTCATGGAAGTTTCCTGATAAATAAGTCTGCAACATGGAAAGAGCTGTGGTCAAGCTATTTATTGCTGCATGCATGTAGGAGAGCAAACACACACACACACACACACACACACATCAAACAATGCTCTACATGAGCACTTTGTCCCTGGGTCTCCGTTTCTACACCCTCACACACAACTCTCTGTATCTTCCTTAGTTAGAACAGGTTTCTTTCTTACAGGTTGTTGCTGGGCAAAGAGCAACTCCCACTCTATTTTCCCACAAGCTGGTCGTCTAGGGAGTCTCATCCTTCTAATAGTTGGCAGATAAACTAAAAAAAAAAACTAATAAGACACCCTTCCATGTCTTTTGAAGGGGTTCTCAGTTGACTCCAATATGAAAAGAGACGCTTAGAGCAGAGACTCCAGCTGTCCATTCCAACACAAACACATCAAAGTATCATTGATGATTCAACAATAATGTAGTGAAGTAGATTCTGGGGTAGGATTTTATGTGATGTCCACAAATGCACCACTAACATCAACACCTTCCCAGCTGACAATTAGTGGGCTTATAAGAAACAGCTGTGCTTCACTACCAGACGGAGGCATTTGGCAGTCTTGTCCATCCAAGGTGGCTGAGAGCATTAGGCAGCTAAGCACTGCAGATCTCTCCAGGAAAGCTACTCAGTTTAGTATTGCCCTTTAGAGAGTGGTAAGTGGGACTCTTGCTTTTATCATAATGTGGCATATAGTAGGGTGGACCTTGAAGACTGTTTCCCTCTTTTTTTGCAGGATTGTGCTATACTGCTGCTGTCTTGTCTTATGCTGTTTTGTTATGTGATGCTTTTATAGAGAACAGTAACTTGGGCTGTGTTTGTTTTATGTAGATCTTTTACTAATTTGTTTAACGTTTTATCCTTTGTTTTATTGCTTTAGTGGAGGTGCGGCCGCTTGCTGAGGGGCTAGGCACGGTCATTTTAATCATCAGTTGTTAATCCTTTAAGACCTACCATAGAACCAAATCCGCCAGAGCATGCTTTAGATTTTTACATGCTGTAGTGCCATTTTTGGGAGCATTTCAAGTTGCTATACATCAATACAACTGTTATAGCCCAATTTTTAATAATATTTATACTTTAAATCCATAGTAACCACATAAATTGCAAAAAAGTTCAATAAACTACAGAAAAATTGAAAATCTTTTGTTTTGTTTTACATATATTTCTAATTAGAGACATTTAAGAGGTTTGTCCCTCAAAACTTTAAATACAAAGAAGTTGCAACAAATAGTTTACAACCACAGGGAATTATTTTGAGTGTCTTCATAGTTTTATTTTTGAGATACACCAATTTTTATATAATGCAGAAAAAATTAAAAACAAACCTATAATGCAAATTTGCAAAAAAAACAGCATGTGCATCGAAATAAACTATTTAAAGCAGTGCAATTTGAGTTCTAAGCATCCCAGAAGTTATTCAGAAAAGCATAAAGTCAAACATGACTTTTAAAAACACCAGTATAGGCTTTTAAGGCCCATAAGTAAAAACTACATTTTCCGCGAAAAGGACGTCACTTCTGGTTTTGGGCAGGTAATGGCGGACGTGCGATCGTTCGCGCTGACGTCTATTTCAATGCAGGAAGTGTTACGAACAGCTGATCGGATGGGCAAAGTGTGTTTCTTGAATATTATATTTTTTGTTCCTGCAAGCGCTTTTTATGCAATTTTTGCAAAGTTATATGTGGAAGGAAACTGTGACCTAGGGCAAGCTGATGGCATAAGATGTAAGTACAACTCCTCCAGATTCCTATGCAAAAAAATTATTGCGCTAGCTTACGTGGTTCCGGTTCTACAGGGATTTAAAAATAGTTGCTCAAAACGGAGCGTGCCCGCTTCGACCGGCCTTAAAGGGTTAATAAAGTGTTTTAATTAACTATCTTGCCGTCTCCACCCTGCTACCTTAGGTGCCTTTCAATTCTATGCTTTTAGTAGTTCTTAATAAATTCTGATTTGTAAAATTCATCTGTCTCACCTCTGCTGTTAATAACGAGTCTGTGGGCTTTGGTAGCCTTACATTGACTATAGAAATCTTTCCTGGGGTGTAACACCCTCCCCCAGGTGGCGTTGTCAACATCTTAGTTACCGTCCCCGGTTATCCCTCATTTGCGCCACCACAATCTGGCGTTGTGTCGACAGGATATTTTCAGGCAGAGATTGGTTGCAGGTTTTTTTTGTTTGTTTTGTTTTTTGGGGTTAAATCTGTTCGGTTGGTCTGGTTATTGTAGTGCAGCGGCAAGACAGCAGCAGTGGCAGCATCGGGACAGACTTCTGGTTTTATAAAGTGATATTTAAATACTCTGGTTTATTGTGGAGGAAGAGCTCACACAGCTACGGGACTTGAAAGCTCAGCTACAAGCAGAAAATCGGCGGATGCTGCAAGAGCGAGGATGGGAGCAACCTGGCACCAGTGCTGCTGCTACAGGTTCATCCACCAATGGGCATTCTGCTGTTTTAGCTCCCGCGACTGAGAGACTCATTTATATTCCTCGGGAGAGCGAGTGCCCATGGTTCAACAGTAAAACTGGTATAGGTATTGCCGAATGGGTGGAAGAGGTGCAGGCCTGTTTGAGGGTACGACATCTTTCACTAGCCGACCAAGCCCTTTTCATCTATGATCATCTAGAAGGCAAGCCCAGAGAAGAGATTAAATATCGGCTTCGAGAAAAGAAAGATGATCCCGAAAAGATTTTGACTATTTTACAGGAACTGTATGGGTGTACTAAGTCATATGTCTCTCTGCAGAAAGAGTTCTTTTCAAGATGACAGGAGGAGGGAGAAACATTGCAAGAGTTTTCGCATGCTCTTATGTGCCTCATGGATAGAGTTGTGAAACAGTCCCCTCATGTTCTGCTGAACAAAGATGTGTTGCTTAGAGACCAATTTGTTGAAAATGTGCGTGATTGTTTCTTATGCAGAGAATTAAAACAGTATGTCCGCGGCCACCCTACTGTCACCTTGATGGATGTTCGTCGTGAGGTTATATTATGGGACCGTGGAGGTATGCCAGGGTGCGGGAGGGATAGAAGTTACTCGATTCCCCCGGCGCTAGGCTTTCAACACACTGTCCAGGAGGTGCCTTTTAGAGGTAGTCCGGCAAGTATTGCACCCTATGAATCTGAAATACAGAGAGTGCCCTGGTGAGCCCACAGTCATGCCTGTGCAGTCAGCTGGTACAACAGTGCAAGCCAGTTTAAGTAATGCTGTTTGTTCTTCCATGCAGGGAAAATTCCACCCCCTGAACCATTGAGCTGAGGTACAGGTGGGGGCATCCTAGGCTCAGAGTCTGTACTACCTGACCCGTTGCCGCAGGTTATTGGCAGGAAACCAGTAACCCCCGCTGTTGAAGCCATTACTTCGGTCTTCCCTGGGTATGCATTGTCTGAACTTCGTATGTTGCAGGAGACTGACCCCATGATCCGGGAGCTTCTGCAATTTTGGAGGCAGAGGTGGGGCCCTGATGCCAAGGAGTGTGGTCGCACTTCGAGGCTGGCCCTCGGGTTGGTCAGGCAACGGAGTAGGTTAGTGGAGCGGGATGGCGTGTTATATCAGAAGGTCTGTCATCCAAGGAGAGGAGAGACACTGCAGGTATTGCTGCCCAAGTCCCTTCAGGGTCAGGTTTTGCAGCAAGTGCGCCAGGAGCATGGTTATCAGGGTGTTCGGAGCACGGTAGATGTGGTTTCTCAATGGTGCTACTGGGTAGGGATGTATGGAGACATCCAACGGTGGTGCCAGGAGTGTGAGCGATGCCAGTCGGCTAAAGATGCACAAACCCATCTTAATGTGTGTGGGCCATTTGCCTGCACCCCAATCGAAGCAAATCCCTGTAGCTGATTGGCGTAAGACGCGCCACGACCAGCAAGCAAAGGATGCTCCCCTGCGAGAAGGTCAGCTGGTTTATCTGAAGAAAGTTGGGCTCAGAGGTCATGATAAAATTACGGGTGCTTCAAGTTCTGCTGGAAGTTTCTTCCTGTTAAAAGGTAGTTTTTCCTTCCCACTGTCACCAGAGCGCTTGCTCATAGGGATTCAACTGAATGTTGGGGTTTTTCTCTGTCTTTATTGTATTATTGTGGGGTCTCATCAAGGTGCACAATGCAGCGGCTACCAGGGATGTTCACAAGCACTCTCTTCATCAGCTGCTCAAACATCTCTGATTCATTGCAGAGTCTGAATGGCATGACCCTGAACTACCACAGCCCCTGTCCGATGGTGAATGCAGTCTTGGGCCTTGCTTCAGGGACTAGCTCCACCTGCCAGTATCCGCTGCGTGGGTCGAGGGAGCTGAACCAGCTGGAGCCGGCAATGTGATCCAGGGCCTCGTCTATCTGCAGAAGCGGATACGAGTCCTTCTTGTTGACTGCATTGAGATGGCAAAAATCCAAGCAGAACCTCGGGCTGCCATCCTTCTTTCCCACCAGGACCATGGGCACCGCCCATGGGCTGTCCGACGACTTGATCACCCCAGCCGCAACCATCTCATGGATCTTTTCCTCCGCTGCTTTTCGAGAGGGGCAGCCGCTGTGGGCGCAGACGGATGGGTTGAGCAGAGCCGGTGTCGATGGTGTGCTGAACCAGCCCCGTCTGCCTGCAGTCTTTGTCACTAGCGGCAAAGATGTCCACGTTCTCGTCCAGGAGGCACCTCAACCGCTGGCAATGGTCAACGGTAAGACCTGCGCTGCTGCGCTGCCACGTTCATCAACAGCTTGGGTTGTCGGACCTAGAGGCTGGGGCTGAGGTGAGAAGAGATGATCCAGAGCCACCAGCGTCTGAAGTCTGTTGAGCAGCAGCTGTCTGAAGCCCAGCTTGTCTGTCTCTGACCCCTTCCGTTCCCTGGTTTTGACCGCACTGGAGGGCCAGAGTCTCTGTACCAAGAGTGATGGCAAGCTTTACAGTGTCAACGCAGGCCCCCCAATGGGTCAGCAGATAAAGGCCGATGATGCACTGGTCTTGGATGTCAGCAAGCCAGAAATCATGCACCAGCTCCAGATCCTTTGCTTGGATCTGCAATAGTTTCTTCCCCCACATGTCAGTCCTCTCCCCCCTTACCTTCATCAGCTGGTGTTGGTAGGTGACCAACCCATCACAAGCAGACCGGACATACCGGGGAGCACACCGGGTCGTATTAGGGAAATTGTAGACCCCGTATCCACCAGGGCCCAGCAGGGCTGGTCCTCAACACAGCAGCTCAGTTAGAGTCCTTTGATGTGCATCGTCCCTGAGGCTGCATAGTTTTGGTCTTTGGGGTGGGCGCCGGGTAGTTGCGCGCCATGTGGCCAGGCTCATTGCACCAGTAGCAGCGGTCGTACAGTCGACGAGGACACCTTCTGGGCATCGAGGGCTACAGCTGGCATAACTGTGCGACCTCCCCCTCCTCGTCGCAGTCTGCGGCTCTGATTTTGGGGGTAGTTTGGGGGGGGTCATCTGCTGGTTAGGTCACAAGACGAGCACCAGCTCAGCCATTTCAGCCTCAAGGAGCACCTCACGGAAAGTTTGAGGTATGGCCAGGCAGATGTATTGGCGCAGTCGCTCTGGAGAAAGTCCTCGAAGAACGGCATGCAGGGTAAGCTCCTCCCGAGCTGCTGCTGGGAACTTCGAGTGGCCACAATGAGCATACAGCAACAGATCCGCTGCAAAGGTGCCCAGGCTCTCCCTCGCCAGATGACTCTGGTTGGTGAGCGCCTCCCTGCTCTGATCAGTACAGTGCCGCTGCCCAAATTGCCTCTCAAGTGTCATGATGAGGGCCTGGAGCTCATGCCGCTCTGCTGGGGCTAGGTTAAGGAGTACCTGCAGTGAATCTCCTTCCAATGCTAGCGCTAGGTGCGTAGTAGCCTCTTCGTCGCTCCAGCCACTATGTCATGTTGCTAGCCAGATTTGTGAGAGGTAGGTCTCTAGCGAGGTTAGCCCGTTGTATTTTGGTACCTTAGCTGCCATTGTAGGCATCACTGCACGCTGTTGGGGGCTCGGCGTTTCGGTCAATGGAGGCAGCCCATGAAGCACCATCCTAGTGTCTGTTGTGGGGGGCCACTGCTCCCCCACCCCCTTGGCTGCGTGGGCTGATGTCGCCGCAGTGCACTCGCGCCATCGGGACCCATCAGGACCCATCAGGACCCATCGGGGGACTGGCATGGCCAGCTCTCCAAGCAGCGAATGCTGTCCTTGACAGCTTGCTCCAGCCTCTGAATCTCTCTCTCCATTCTGGGGAGGCTGAGCTATCTCACTTCTGACACCAATGTGGCAAGCTCAGACGAGGAGACAGAGGTGTCGTTTGGTCTTGCTTCTCTGAGTTAGCCAGGGAGCACAGCCATTTATTAGAACACTCCTATTTACACACCAGGCAAAAACTGCTCCGGCATAACATTAGCATTCAACAACAACAAAGGCTCTCTCTCCACCCAGAAACACAGTCGAAGAGACAGAGCGCCACACTGTAACCAATGCTGTCGCTTAGAACAACAGAACATAGCTGTCAAACAAAAACCCAAACAGCCCTGACCTGCTACAATAAATTAATTTCCCTGCAGGTAGAATTGATGAACAGAAACACGAGTATGAGAGATGCCAACAACCGAGGAAATGTAGGAAAATGGAAGATGGGACGAGGCGGCAGGGAGCGCTTGACCGGAAGAGAACAATCCAAGTGCAGAATGAAAAGGAGAATAAAGAACTCGGGCAAATGCTCTCTGAAGCAGCCTTTCAGTTCTTCCATTTAGAACCGAAAGGCTGCAATCATCCAAACCCTCCATGATTATCTGGTGTAGCTTTTGTCAGAACTTTTCCCCGAGGACAGAAAAACATATGTTTGGGTCAAAAAGAAAAACTGAGTCAAGACACCCCCTGCCATGGATCAAAAATCTATGCAATCAGACACCTGGATAAGGTGCAAAAGACAGACCAAGTAGAGCCTGTGTTAATTCCATGGTTAAGGCTTATAAAATTGCTCACATAAAATGTATGACCAGGCTATTCCAAACTAGTTTTCAAACTAAAACTAATAGTGTCCAACTGCTTTTCAAATCATTCAACAAATGATCAAAGCTCAGATTAGGCCACTTCATCCAATAAGAAAAAATGTTACCTCAGTTCACCAAGGTTAAAGTGACCCGATTTATATTAATAGTTTACAATACAAATAATTGGAAGTAAATTCACATCTCCAACTGACAATAATTCATATGATTAATCATAATCTGTCGGAAATAAAGCTTAAAGTAAATTTATAGGTAAAGATGTCATTCATAAATGTGCATTATTTTATTCCCTTGTGTTATCTTTAATTTCATTACCCAAACTGGACTTGAAAATCAAATTTGAATAAACTTATGTTGGTTAAATTTAATTTTGGTCATAAAACAGTTAACTCTTGATGACTTAAGTAAATCCTCATTTAAATTAAATATAGATCTGTCCAAAACCCGTCTTTTTCCATAACAAAAAAACAATTAAGCAGCAGAGAACGACCGTTTGACTGGTGCTGGAGCTGCAGGCTTAAGTTATCCATAAGTGAATTCGAAAACAGCATTGTAAAGTTACGAGCCCGATTGAGAGATTTGTCTCAAACCAGTATGGGTCCTCCCAAGTTGCACACACAAACATACCAAGCAGAGTGCAGACAGAGAGCACTAACCCACTCACTTGGACACTAGAAGGGGGAATTATGTTAAAATGCTCTTCATAGACTACAGCTCTGCATTTAATACCATAATTCCCTCCACACTCACCACCAAGCTGGAGCATCTGGGACTCAGCTCATCTATGTGTCAGTGGATCTCCAACTTCCTAACTGGCAGACCACAGGCAGTAAGGATGGGCAGACATGTCTCAGCCTCCACCACTCTCAGCACTGGAGCCCCCCACCACTCTCAGCACTGGAGCCCCCCAGGGGTGTGTTCTGAGCCCCCTGCTGTACTCTTTGTACACATATGACTGTGTGGCCACTACCAGCTCCACCACCATCATCAAGTTTGCTGACGACACTGTCGTGGTGGGCCTGATCTCTGACAACAACGAGACGCCCTACCTGAAGGAGATTAGGAATCTGGACAACTGGTGCCAGAGGAACAACCTCCTTCTAAACGTCAGTAAGACAAAGGAGTTGATAGTGGACTTCAGCACTAAGCAGGAGAGGAAATACCAGACCCCCGTCATCAACGAGTGCCCAGTGGAGAGAGTGGACAGCTTCAAATACCTCAGAGTTCACATCACGCAGGACCTGTCATGGTCCTGTCACATCAACACCGTGGTGAAAAAGGCCCGTCAGCGTCTCTACCACCTCAGACGCTTGAGAGACTTCCAACTGCCCTCCAGGGTGCTCAGGAACTTTTACTCGTGCACCATAGAGAGCATCCTGACGGGAAACATCTTAACCTGGTTTGGGAACAGCACCATGCAGGACAGACGAGCTCTACAGAGGGTTGTGCGTTCAGCTGAGTGCACCATCCGCTCCGAGCTCCCTGACCTGCACTCAATCTACAGCAGGCGGTGCTGGACCAAGGCCAGAAAGATCGTGAAGGACCTCAGCCATCCCAACAACAGACTGTTCTCTCTGTTGAGGTCAGGAAAGCGATTCCGCTCCCTGAAGACCAACACAGAGAGACTGAGGAGGAGCTTCTTCCCGCAGGCGATACGGTCTCTCAATCACACCACCACACAGTACTGACCCACACATATAGTTCTTACACACACACTGGACATTCTGGACATTGTTTTCACTTCATCACTTAAATCACTTTAAGCATATTTGCACTGCACAAGACACTAAATAATGTGGATTGCACAACACTGGACATTATATTCCTCATTTCCAGTTAATACTTGTACAGCTGCTGTTATTGTGTATATATATATTTATATTTCTTCATACATTCTTATATATTTCTATACTGTGTATTGTGTATTTTGTTGTACAGTTATTTTATTTTCAACTTTAATTTATATATTTTATCTTATTCTTTCCCAGTTAAATTTACCCTTCATTCTAATTTGTGTTGTACAGTTATCTCATTTTTAACTTAATTTTTATATTTTATTTTATTTTATTCCTTCCTAGTTACATTTACCCTTTTTAATTTTCATATTTATTTCCTATCTTATTCATAGCCTTTTCTTTTTTTCTTTAGGTCACGAGCAGTTGTCTAAGCATTTCACTGCATATCGTACTGTGTATGACTGTGTATGTGACAAATAAAATTTTGAATTTGAATTTGAATTTAATTAATTGTGTTTTGTTTTTGCTGTGGTTGTAAAAATGGTTTATATGAGCTTTTAGCTGATATTCACAGAAAAAAAACTGACTTCTCTGAGGCTTAAACTGTAGCTCACCCCCTCTGCCTCCAGTGTTGGGCTCAAAACATATTGAGATATGCAGTAATGTGCACAACAATAGCAGTGTGTTAAAAAACAACTTACATGCATGGAACTATAGGTACAACATAGTTCCATGCATTTACTTCCATATATACAAAGGCACTGGGAGTCGTGCACATTCAATCCCAAATGAAAACAATAACAACTTTTTTCTTTTGTTTTGTCTTTTTTTTTTTTTTTACTTAAAATGAAGACAAAAATATTACTTTGTTCAAAACAATAGCAGTATTTGCATTTTCATTTACAAACTGGAATATTTACAGTATAAACTGAAAATGAAATTTTGATTTTGCCTTTTCTTTAAACACTGCGCTAATATTTAGTTGAATAACCATGATTTCTGATCACTGCTTTACATCTGTGTGGCATGGAGTCAACTAAAATTTGACACCTACAAACAGAAATTGCAGCCCAAGCTGACTGGACTACATTCCACAGATCTTCTCTTTAGGCCAGTCAGTGTGTTCTTTGGCAAACTGTAACTTTATTGAACAAGCTCTGCAGTTGAAGAGTGTCAAACAATTTTTCGACTCGCGTTTTATCAGCTCTAGGACCCAACACGTGTGTGTAACGGAGTGAAGGTGATTTTAACACAAGTGTTATTAAAGGAGGGAAACCCTCCTCAAAAACGGACGGAGCAATGGAGCAGCTAAGGGAATGCACTGAATTAAAAACTGTATGACTAAAATATAATTTATTATGTTTAAACAGTTAAAAATGTAAAATGAATTAAAACAACCCTGGCCAGGGAACAACACAATCAAAATTAATGAACACAATGTTAAAAATCCAGTCCATTTCCACCCCGTGTCATCCCCCCACACTGAAAGACTAGCAGTCCCTGCTAAGGCCCAGCTTCCAGTCATGCAACCTTCTTGGAGTCCGGTTCCTTTTTCTACCCCCAAGCGAAAATATAACAAAGTGCCCCATACAGTCAAATGCCACGACGAGCAATCCTTTTCGCGTCCCCATAGCTTAGCTACCCGGAAGCCATTAGGTCCTAAACTGGGGCAATCGTGGCTCAAGAGTTGGGAGTTCGCCTTATAATCGGAAGGTTGCCGGTTCGAGACCCGGCTTGGACAGTCTCGGTCGTTGTGTCCTTGGGCAAGACACTTCTACCGTTGCCTACTGGTGGTGGTCAGAGGGCCCGGTGGCGCCAGTATCCGGCAGCCTCGCCTCTGTCAGTGCGCCCCAGGGTGGCTGTGGCTACAATGTAGCTTGCCATCACCAGTGTGTGAATGTGTGTGTGAATGGGCGGATGATTGGATATGTAAAGCGCTTTGGGGTCCTTAGGGACTAGTATAGCGCTATATAAATACAGGCCATTTACCATAAACTGCACCTAGCTGCTACTGTGGGGATACTTCCAGGCCTAACCTGGGTTTCGTGCTTAATTCCAAGCACTGCTGCCTAGCAGCAAACCATTACCCCACATCCCACAACCCTGCAGCTGACCTCTCATGATGTTCCTCATTTACTCTTCCTGTGGCCAAACACTCATACCTGCCCATATGTCCATATCTGCTCAGGGGTCCTTGGCTTTGGCTCCAACAGTCTATCCTCCATCTTCTTATTTTGCCTAACCCTTAAAACTACAGCAACACTGGGGCACTGGAATACACATGCATCATCAAATTTACTATTCCCCCAGCTACCACCAACTGCTCCCCCGTATTCTGTCGACAACGCCAATTATGTAACGGAGTGAAGGTGATTTTAGCACAAGTGTTATTAAAGGAGGGAAACCCTTCTCAAAAACGGACGGAGCAGTGGAGCAGCCAAGGGAATGCACTGAATTAAAAACTGTATGACTAAATATAATTTATTATATTTAAACAGTTAAAAATGTAAAATGAATTAAAACAACCCTGGCCAGGGTACAACACAATCAAAATCAATGAACCCAACGTTAAAAATCCAGTGGCGTCCGCCACGGTAAAAAGTCACTAAAAATTAGAACTCCAGGCAAGCGGCGCAGAAGGGGGAAACCCGGCGGCGTCCTCGCCTTCCTGTCCGTGTTCTCCGCTCCGGCGTGCTGGAAAAAAGGGGCAGTGACAGTCACTACTCTTATAGCGGCTACCGTTCATTAGAGTGGAATAAGTCAGGAGACTTACCCCAGGTGGGCAGAGCTCTTAACTCTGCCCGCCTCTTTCTTGTAACACGCGAATCTTGCCGCGGGAGGTAGAGCACTGTCACGCTGCCTCTAGTTCCCCGCAGAAGCGTGATCTGGCCTCCCGTTACTCCAGCAGCCGGACCGCTTCCCTGCTCGCTGGCGTCGTATCCTCGTTCACCGCTCGCTGGCGTCGTATCCTCGTCCACCGCTCCCCGCCAACCTCCACCAGCCCTCACACTGATGCCAACTCTGGTGCCGCCGCCGCTTGCGGCCGTCACCTTCCACCCCTAGTTCGCCATTTCTGCTCCTGTCTCCCAAGCCTCCCCGAGCCCCCTCTCAGTAGTCTGGTAGGACCTCTTATTGGCCTCCGGGACCTCGCAGGTGTAGCAGGTTCATAATTGGGGAGGGGCGGAGTCTTTCCGGACAAGTCACCAATAAATACCATAAAAACATGCAATAAAACTCATAAAAATAAAACACTGTACAATATTAAAATAGAAAAGGAAGTAAGACACAGCAAAACATGCACAATAAAAACCCAAAGTAACTTGTCCATTTCCACCCCGTGATATGTGCAACACCAAGGAACAGCTGAGCCACATGTTACCGCTCTCCCCTCTGGCTTCTGGTAGAGTGATATAATATCCAGTTTCACTGTTATTCTATTGACACCCAGCTTTATCAGTCTACTAAACCTGATTTTGCTCTCCCCCCATCCTCCCTCACCCTGTGCTACGCCAAACTAAATTCATGGTTCTCTTCCAATTTTCTCAAACGCAATAGTAACAAATTTGAGCTTCTCTTGGTAGGCTCTAAATCAACATTATCCAGAACCAGTATTTCCTCTGTTACTATCAATAACTAGCTGGTCTTCGTTTCTTCCTCTCTGAAAAGTTTGGGTGTCATCCTCGACAGTACTCTGTCTTTCAATTCACACATTAATAATGTCACTCGGTCTCCATATTTTCAATTGCACAACATTAATCGTCTCTGTCCTTTTCTCACTCCACATGCCACTGCTATTCTCATTCATAGCCTTGTTACTTCCCGGATTGATTACTGTGATTCACTTCTTTTTGGTCTTCCTCAAAAATCCATCCACAAGCTTCAAAGTGTCCAGAACGCTGCTGCTCGTATTATCGCCAGGACCCCTTCTATCCATCACATCACCCCTGTCCTGCAGCAGCATCATTGGCTCCCGGTCAAATTTTAAAATACTTTTGTACACATTTAAGGCTATTCATCATCTCTCTCCTCCATATCTCTCTGATCTGGTTAAGATCACCATCCCATCTCGTTGTCTCAGATCTTCTTCCGTTTCTCTCTCTGTCCCCTCTCCCCGTCTTGCACCCATGGGGAGCAGGGCATTCAGATGTTCTGCTCCTCGACTCTGGAATTCCCAAAATCTTGATTTAAGAAATATCTCTTCCTTCTCTCTCTTTAAGTCCCAACTCAAAACTCACTTGTTCAAAATAGCTCATCCCACATAACCTCTCCACTCTGCTATTTTAAAATTGTTTTATGTCTTATGCTTTTAAGATTGTGTAAACTGCTGGCTTTTATGTTCCTTTTATTATTCTGCTGTGTACAGTGACCTTGAGTGTTCTGTATTAGTGATAGACCTGGCAGGTCTTTGTGGTTACAGTGTACAACATCATATAATAGGGCAGTAACATCAGGATAAGAAGAGGTTGAGTCACTAAGACACTATGGCAGATAATTCAACCTGTCAGAGATTACAAACCACCTCCCCTGTCCTGTGATCACAACGCTTATTTTCTGAGTAAATAAAACAGGCACTTTGGACGATTTGACACACTTAATTTGATACACTTCTTCAAAGAGCACCCCACATCATGATGAGCAGCTGCTGAGCTTTAACCTAGCCCATGTCCTCAAGATGTTGAGAAAAATTTACACATGGAAGGCTGTGTTAATCTGGACGTAGCGTTTTTGTTATAAACAGTACATTTGCATATGACTGAAACTAGCACACTGAATGAATGGGCTGTATGGTCAGGTCCTTGATCATTAATATCAAAGTCCACTGATCGATGTCCATGAGTACCATTCACAGAGAGTTGGGGAATGGCTGCAAAGGTGCACCCTGGTTTGACCGGGGAGTCAAGGAGGCCACTTATGTGAAAAGAGACAGACCATCTCTGAATCGAGGAGGGGGCCTAAGGTTACATCTGTCACCATCTTACAATGCTGTAATTGCAGCCATTCCCCAACTATCTGTGAATGGTACTCATACTGGCGCTGGGATACTTCTAAATTTAAAGGATGTGTTCCCAACTTTGACCAATTTTCAGTTATTCCATACAGCCGTATGAATAATTTACACTGGTATTCTATAACAGAAATAAAAAGACAGAAAAACCCCACATAAGGTCATATAGGAGAGAGCTGAAGCACAGTGTCTGGACATGCCAGCACCTTGAAACTGCACACCCTAAACATTTCTCAATCTAGTTGACTCAATAGCAAAAGTAACATACGCCGGAGGTCCCATATGGTAGCCCTTAATTACTGTTGTTTTATTTTCTTTTTGCTTTTCCTAGATCTGAAAAATGGCCTTCTTTTAATACTAACATTATGGACAATTAAAAGTTACATAGGCTATGAGACTGTATATAATATCCTTGCTTCCAGTTTAGCTTACTGAGACTAATGTTATGCTCTGTGTTCCTTTTCAATGCAGATCACTGATGTTAATGACAAGCTTAAAGAACTATTAGCAAAGTATGACATCAAAGAGGATCCAAATGTGAAGATCAAACTGAAAAACAGGATGAAAACTTTCCAAAATGAGCTGACATTACAATATTTTAAAGAGCACCACATCCCCACTTCATTACAATGGGCTTTGGATCAGGCTACTTGATATGTGCACCTGTCTCTGACTGAGTGGTTCAACATTCTGAAGTCAGTGGTAAAGTTGACCTTAGATGGTGACTTTGATATTAAATGTTTCCTCACGACTGGACAAGACAGGAAGACTGAGTTCCTCTTCAATTTGCAGGAACAGCTACAAGCTAAAAATCCAACACTGGCCAGACAGGTGTTAGCAAATGTTCTGGATATGTGCTCAAACCTTCCCCGATCTTGTAAGGAGGTTCTTTGTATCATAGTCTTCAACAGCAACTGCACACCAAAAGAAATCAAGCTTTTCGTTAGACAGACCTCGAGAGTGGATCAGGAAACAGTCACAAAAATCCTCCACAAAGCATGCGCCTACAGGCTGAGCTGTGATGATGCTCTCTCTGCCCTGAAGAAGAAAAATCCTTTAAACTACATCCAACATTGTGTGGACAGAGCTGAGCAAGACAAAGATGCTGATACACTTTTGGCTGAAATGGAAGACAAAAACTATCCAGAGCATATCCTCTCACTTCTACGAAAAGTCCTGATGTATATTGAAGAAGAGCTACCCAAATATGTAAGTAAGCCCATTAAGGTGAAGAAGATTGAAGATTGTAAAAAGATAATAACTTCTCTTGATTTTAACAATCCTGAGATTGATGCTCTGAAGAAAGTCCTGATCATCGTATCCAGAGCTGTAAAGGAATGCATCGCCTTTACCATTCAAAGTGGTGAACAAGTTCAGGGTTACTTCCCAAGACTCAGTCAGCTGGCATCACTGCTGCTACTCCTGCCGCCACAGTCTAGGGATAAAAAAGGTAGTCTGTTGGAAATCGGCACCAGAGAGGGCAAGACATGTATTTTAGCCATGTTTGCTACAATACAGGCCACACGAGGAATAAAGGTGAACATTGTGACAAAGTCTTCTTTGTTAGCAAGTTGTGACCAGGGTGAGTGGAAAATAGTATATGATATGTTTGGTATTACATCATCCACAGTGCCTCTAACATACATCAATAACTGCTCTTTTAAAGACCATGACAAGCTGCTTGAGGATGTATACAGTCAGCAGGTTGTTTATGGCACAGTTGGTACCTTTGCAGCAGATATACTGAGGCAAGAGTTTGAGAAGAAGACTACTCAAGGTCTGAGGGGGTTTGAGTGTGTGGTAGCAGATGAGGTGGACTATATGACACAAGACTGTGGAGTGCAGTCAGAGCAAGCCCATAATCTAAGACACATGGCGCAAGTCCTGGCAGGTATCTGGGCCATGATGTCTGCCTGCTGGCCAATAGAAATCTTTGAAATGAAGGAGATCAGGTGGGGAACCAGGATCCAGCATTTCCACAAGGCTCTAATGCAAGCTGTGGTTGGCTCAGAATCAGAATATGTTTTAGCTGCTGGCATAGTGATGCTTGGTGCCTATCTGGGGTTTTATTCACAGGAGGATGTGGATGAATTAAATAAAGCAGAGGATCAGACACAAACAGAGACAGACAGGTTAAAGGATGCCAGGTGGACAGTCATAGAGAACATCATGGCCAACATTGGACCAGAAGAACAGTGTGAGCTGCTGAGACAACTTCAAACAAAAATAAAAAACAGTGTGTCTGTAGATTGTAAGTCATTAATGGACAACAAAGCCAAACTTTACAGGAAGGAAAGCTCTCATAGAGACCCTGATGTCAGCCTGCATCTCCAGGAGAACGGCTGTGCCTGTGAAATCCTTATTCAAGGAGCAGTGGACAAATTAAAATCCATAATTAAGTATTCTGACCAGTGTTCTGTGAAGTCATTGGATGAATGTGAGGGATTTATCGTGATCCCTTCTTTTTTGAAAACATACATTGAGAATCAGTTACCAGTTTTTGCCAAGAATGCCTTAAAAGCCATCAGAATGACTCCGGGGAGAGAGTACATGATTGAGAAAGCACCTGACGCTGACACAAGTGGTTTCAGTGATGCTGACAGTCATCAGTATGATGCCATAATTCCTGTGGACTTTGAGGCTAGTGGGATGTTGGAGAAAAACAAACAATTGGGTGAGGGCCTTCAACAGTTTCTGGAGATGAAGCACCAGCTGGCCCTTTCACAGCTGTCCAACATGACAAATTACATGTCAAATGTCCATTTCTTTAAAAGGTACCTCAGTGGAAAAAGCATTTTTGGTGTTTCTGGGACACTGGGGGATGAAGCTGAGAAAGTATTTCTAGAATGGCATTACAAAACAGCAAGCTATGTCATTCCACCTCACCGCCATAAAAAGCTTTTTGAGTTGCCAGCAGTTCAGGTGAGTGGAGGCAACACTCAGTGGATCCAGGTAATCTGTGAAACTGCACAGAGAGCCGCAGACAGAGGGCAAGTTGTTCTGATCATTTGTGAAGATGTCAACACTGCAAATGAGCTGAAGACAAAAATGGATTTTCCAGAAAGACAAGCCAATCACATCACCATGTACACAATCAGTGAGAAGCACAATATTGAGATACAGAACTTTAGCCAGGGAAACATTATCATTGCTACAAACCTTGGTGGCCGAGGTACAGACATTAATGTTCAGCAGGAGGTAAACAAGTGTGGAGGTCTCTTTGTGCTCCTCAAATACTTTCCTAGAAGTCACAGTGTGGAGCAACAGGTCTTTGGGCGTACCGCCCGGAAAGGAAACCCAGTGATGGTCCAGATGGTTCTCAACCTGGGCCATCTTGCACCAGCGTACCAAGGCCATTCAATCGAAACCATGAGACGGCTCAGAGAGGAGTATGAACTCAAACATTTAGACAGCATGGAGAAATATAAGTGTGACTTGGAAATTAAAGAAGCTCTTTTCTCCACATATTGTGAATTTTTGTGTGACTTTGACAAGAATTACACAGTGGAAGAAATGAGTGCCCTGTCCAAGATGAAGCTGAAGGATATTCCTGAATATTTTAAGGTCCATCAGAACAAGTTTGACTATCAGACTGCACTGAATGCTTTGAAAGAATCGTGGGCTTTGTGGCTCGTCCTTTATGAAGAGCACATCAGCAGACATGATGATATCAGCAAGCTGAGAGAAGACCTCACCAAAGACTTGAAGAAGACTGGTGACTTCCCCCTGCAGGGGACCAGCTGTAGTTTCTATGATCACATCAAACAGGCAACAAGCAGAACTGACCTGCACTGCATGAACAAAACTAAATTTGACTTTGGAGCAAAGACTTACTGGCAGAAAGCTGCAGAATGTGATCATTTCTTCAGTGCTGTGGCACTTTATAATCAAGCTTACATCACACTCAACCTCAGAAAAGGAGACTACATAGCTGAGGCAAAGAAATTATTGGAGGAAGCGAAGACTGCAGTGGATGTCTATCTCTCAGAATCAACAAATACAATGATGTTTTGTAATTTTTCAGTGACGAGTGCCTTTGTTCTACACCACACAAACAGCAACCTCCAGATCCAAATGCAAGCCAGAATGAATATCTTCAAATCTTGGAAAGGATACATTGAAAGTGCCCTGAAAACTGTGAGACAGGTGGATGGCAGTGAAGGTGATACAGAAGTAGAGGATTCTAGTGTGTACCATCTTTCCAAAGATAAAGATTTAATCACCACCAATGAGCTGATGATGCTCATTGAAAATGGCCTTAGCACAGTCTTTGAGGTTAAAAAGAAGCCTGAGTTCTTCTATGATGCCATTGCTTGTTTTGTTCTTGGTGTCCTTCAAGTAGCAGCAGGTGTTCTTGTCCGTGCTCTGTCATGTGGTGGTGCCAGTCAGTTTGGACTTGGGCTGACTTGTGAGGGGGTATCTGACATGATTGAAGGGATCAAAGGGATGATAGAAGGAGGCTTTGACTGGGCTGAATGGGCAGTCTCCAAAGCCGTCAGCATTGGGTTGTCTCTGATCTCTGGTGGATTCAGCAGACTAAAGAAAGCTAGAAGTGCAGTGCGTAGTGGCACAGAAGGAGCAAAGACTACATCTGTCCGTACAGTAAAACAGTGTTTTCTGAAGGTGGGAAAGTATGCAGTTCAGGAACTGGGGAAGCAAAGATGTGTCAGTGATCTGACTTATACTGTTGAGAAGGTAACTGATGCTTTTTTCCAAAAGGTTCTGAGGGAAGTCTTTGAGAAAAAAGTGTTTTCACTGATAAAAGACAACTGTGAGCAGGATGAAGTTCTCACAAGCTTCATTTGTTCAGGAATATTAAACACTGCCCTGGACAATTGTTTCAGTGAATTCATAATTGACAGAGGGTGTGAGGAACAAATGCTTCAGTCAGTGAATCTGATAACAAGAGAAGTCATTCCTGCCCTGATAATGAATTGTACCATGATTCTTAAGGTTCTTAATATACTTTTAGAAGTGTGTGGTGCTGCAACACAAAAAACAGGGGACCTTAAATGGTTAGATCCAAAGGAACAATCAGCTGAAAATGTTATGTTTAATGTACAAACACTGGATTCAATACCCACCGAGAAGGTTATTAATAACACATTCGTTCCTCAGCTTTTGCAAAGCATGGAAAAACTACTCCAAGTAAGGAATGACCACTGTGGAAGATGCAGTCTGTTTGATGTGAAATGCTTTAAAGATGAACTTATCACCATAATTGCAGAAAGTGCTTCAAACTCTTATGTTGAGGCCTGTTCCAGACATATGACATCCATCATGAACAAAATGTGCATGAGTAAAATAAACCATGCTATTGAACGTGCTGTTAGGCACATTCTCAGCAGTGTCGACGCCCAGAGTTTCTGTGAAAACCAGCTTTATAAGCATCACATGAAAAAGGCCATCCAAAGTCCACATGAGATGTTGTCACAGTCTGAGAAGAGAGACTTGGAGTCTTACATAGAAAAAAGATTTAGTGTTAACCACCCTGCTACAGCTTTGGACATTCATGTCCTCACACAAAGTGATGCTCTGGAAGGCAAAGGCATCAAACTGGTTACGGTGGACAAAGATGGGAACAAGCTTTCAGAAGACTATTTTCCAGGGAAGGAGGACTCAGCAGGTGATATAGTCCTCCAACTGAAGAAGGAGCCAAACAATCCAACAGAGTGAGTGACAGACATTACTTATTTGAAGTCATATAAGTTCTATATGTTTTATTCTAAAATCATCAGATGCTGACTTATAATATGTAACAAGAAGATATACCCTCTGTTGAATAAGTTTGCACTTCGCTAAT
Organism: Neolamprologus brichardi; assembly: GCF_056152115.1. Classification (NCBI taxonomy): domain Eukaryota; kingdom Metazoa; phylum Chordata; class Actinopteri; order Cichliformes; family Cichlidae; genus Neolamprologus; species Neolamprologus brichardi. Next base: position 45,663,010 of record NC_142104.1, on the reverse strand, counting down.
TTCAATTGTAACAAAGAGAGATGTTATATTCGCATAGACCTTAAAATCAATGTGCAATTTAATGCTCAGTTCACATAAATTTCTTATAGAGGGTTACTTTAACATTCATGTTCACTACCAGTCAAAGGTTTGGACAAGCCTTCTCATTGAAGGTTTTTTTCATGAATATTTACATTGTAGATTCTCACTGAAGGCATCAAAACTATGAATGAATACATATGGAATTATGTAGTAAATAAAAAAACTCTGAATTACCTTAAAACATGTTTTAGATTCTTCATTATAGCCCCCATGTGCATTGATTCAGGCTTTGCTCACTGTTGACATTCTCTGGATGAGCTTCATGAGGTCGTCACCTCATGAAGGCACCACACCATTGCACCTTCTCCTCCACGCTTCAAAGTGGGAACCATGCATGTAGAGACCATCGTTCACCTTTTCTGTGTCACAAAAAGACACCGCGGGTGGAACCAAACATCTCAGATTTGGACTAATCAGACCAAAGCACAGATTTCCACTGGTCTAATGTCCATTCCTTGTGTTTCTTGGCCCAAACAAATCTCTTCTGCTTGTTGCTTTTCCTTAGTCATGGTTTCTTAGCAGCCATTTGGCCATAAAGGTCTGATTCACACAGTCTCCTCTGAACAGTTGATGTGGAGATGTGTCTGCTACTGGAACTCTGTGTGGCATTTATCTGGGCTCAAATCTGAGGAGCTGTTAACTTGTGATTTCTTGGGCTGGTGACTCGGATGAATTTATTCTCAGCAGCAGAAGTGACACTTGGTCTTTCATTCCTGGGGCGTTCTCATGTAACACAGTTTCATTGTAGTCTTGATGGTTCATGCAACTACACTTGGGGACACATTCAAAGTTTTAGCAGTTTTCTGGACTGACTGACCTTTGTTTCTTAAAGTACTGATGGACTGTGGTTTCTCTTTACTTAGTTGATTGGTTCTTCCATAATATGAATTCTAACACCTGTGTACCAACCTGACTTCTGCACAACACAACTCATAGTCCCAACTCCATTAAGAAGGCAAGAAACTCCATAAATGAACCCTGACAAGAGTGAGGTGAAGCAAAGTCAGGTGACTACATCACTCATGTTTTAAATCATCCTCTGGATCTTGTTCTGACATAAAGCATAGAAATTTCTCATAACATGTCAAAAAGCCAAACCAAGATCAACAAATGAGTGTGTTTCCACAACAGCAATTTTTCCGTGAGAGCACAGAGCAGGAAACTAGGAAAGGCAATGAGAGACTGTTTTAATACAGATAGATGCAAGCAGCAGGTAACAGATATGATCTAATGTCAATCTGGCAGAACACTATAGCGACTTCCAGCTTTGATATACCAAACACCTGATTACCAGAAGCAGAATAGGATGGTACCATAGAGTCTAAGGAGCTTGGAAAGAAAAGCGTCTGGACTTCTTTAAGTTGCTTGAAGATGTTTCACCTCTCATCTGAGAAGGTTCTTCAGTTCTAGGATCAAATGGTGGAGAGTCCCAGATTTAAGCTCAGTTTCCTGAGTCTTTCCCTAATGATCTTCTACCTAATCACACGAGTCAAGGTGTGAAAACGGGTGTAGGTCACAGTCAGCCAGGGCTTCGGGTGAGCTCATTGTGAAACCTAGCACCACCCTGTCATGTGATTTCCTGAGGTCAGATGGCCCAGGGTGTGAGTGGGCATTAAGGCGTCTGGGAAGGGATCTCAAAAATGGATTATAGATGGCCGCCAGTTGGTGTCATAAACCATAACTTCTGTTCAAAGATGGCAGTTCAATGTGGACATAGATGGTTTCTTTCACTCCTCATTCAACCCATCTGTCTTCTCTGTCCAAATGTGAACATTGGCATCTTCAAAGAGTGACATTTGTCCTTTAGATTCAGATGGACAGCAGAGTCTTGTCCCATGGACGTGGCTCTTCAGTGTTGTGCATGTGTTTATAAAGTGGCTGTTTCGTTTCTACAATTAGAGGTCTGGGATCTTTTCCTCTTTCTTTACATTATAAATTTCTACTTCTAGACTTAATAGAATAGGGCAGTGCCATTAGTGATAATCCCCACACACTCAAAGCATGTAGACTTTGTAGCTAGTATGGACTTCTTTAAGTGTTATGTTTGTACCTTTTCCTGTTCTTTCCCTTTTTTTTAAATGAAGTACCACCAAAAAGATACATTTTCTACATAACTGACCTTTGTTGTGTATCACCAATTTTCAAAAGTTTAAAAGTGAAATGTCAAATGTTTAAGTTGTTAGCTCCTAGCAGTATTGTACTTTGAAATATTGCACACTGTTGTATGTAGCACAAAGATGTAATTTTTTTCACTAATAAACTGCTGTTGTAGGTTAGAATAGCCTGGAGAATAGTTTACTGTGAATTGCAGGTAAATTTTTTCTTTTGAATGTTTAATTGCTTGATTTAATCCTTTAACCAAATCTTTTCATTTAAACAGGAAAGAGGGATCCTTCTCAGAGATGTCTGAGGGGATCTGGGGTGATCAGAGCCAATGCAGTGGTCATTTTGAAATCCTGAGACCAGATGGGACTGTGATCCCTGTAAATTCAGAGAGTCAGAATTGCCTCTATCATGCTGTTGTCCAGGCAACCAGGAAAAACCAAGTTGATATGAGAAATGAGGCGGTTCTCCTCCGGAATGAAATCAAACATACTGTAAGTATTTGATCTTAAGTTGACACATTCAGTGATATCAGTGTTATCCATAAATTAAATTTCAATTTATTTATACAGCACCAAATCACAACAACGGTCGACTCAAGGTGCTTTACAGTGGGGCAAAAAAGTATTTAGTCAGCCACCGATTGTGCAAGTTCCCCCACCTAAAATGATGACAGAGGTCAGTAATTTGCACCAGAGGTACACTTCAACTGTGAGAGACAGAATGTGAAAAAAAAATCCATGAATTCACATGGTAGGATTTGTAAAGAATTTATTCGTAAATCAGGGTGGAAAATAAGTATTTGGTCAATAACAAAAATACAACTCAATACTTTGTAACATAACCTTTGTTGGCAATAACAGAGGTCAAACATTTACTATAGGTCTTTACCAGGTTTGCACACACAGTAGCTGGTATTTTGGCCCATTCCTCCATGCAGATCTTCTCAAGAGCAGTGATGTTTTGGGGCTGCCGCCGAGCAACACGGACTTTCAACTCCCGCCACAGATTTTCTATGGGGTTGAGGTCTGGAGACTGGCTAGGCCACTCCAGGACTTTCAAATGCTTCTTACGGAGCCACTCCTTTGTTGCCCGGGCGGTGTGTTTTGGATCATTGTCATGTTGGAAGACCCAGCCTCATTTCATCTTCAAAGTTCTCACTGATGGAAGGAGGTTTTGGCTCAAAATCTCACGATACTTGGCCCCATTCATTCTGTCCTTAACACGGATCAGTCGTCCTGTCCCCTTGGCAGAAAAACAGCCCCATAGCATGATGTTTCCACCCCCATGCTTCACAGTAGGTATGGTGTTCTTGGGATGCAACTCAGTATTCTTCTTCCTCCAAACACGACGAGTTGAGTTTATACCAAAAAGTTCTACTTTGGTTTCATCTGACCACATGACATTCTCCCAATCCTCTGCTGTATCATCCATGTGCTCTCTGGCAAACTTCAGACGGGCCTGGACATGCACTGGCTTCAGCAGCGGAACACGTCTGGCACTGCGGGATTTGATTCCCTGCCGTTGTAGTGTGTTACTGATGGTGACCTTTGTTACTTTGGTCCCAGCTCTCTGCAGGTCATTCACCAGGTCCCCCCGTGTGGTTCTGGGATCTTTGCTCACCGTTCTCATGATCATTTTGACCCCACGGGATGAGATCTTGCGTGGAGCCCCAGATCGAGGGAGATTATCAGTGGTCTTGTATGTCTTCCATTTTCTGATGATTGCTCCCACAGTTGATTTTTTCACACGAAGCTGCTTGCCTATTGTCGATTCACTCTTCCCAGTCTGGTGCAGGTCTACAATTCTTTTCCTGGTGTCCTTCGAAAGCTCTTTGGTCTTGGCCATGGCGGAGTTTGGAGTCTGACTGGTTGAGGCTGTGGACAGGTGTCTTTTATACAGATGATGAGGTCAAACAGGTGCCATTCATACAGGTAACGAGTGGGGGACAGAAAAGCTTCTTACAGAAGACGTTACAGGTCTGTGTGAGCCAGGGATTTTCCTTGTTTGAGGTGACCAAATACTTATTTTCCACCCTGATTTACAAATAAATTCTTTACAAATCCTACCATGTGAATTCATGGATTTTTTTTTCACATTCTGTCTCTCACAGTTGAAGTGTACCTCTGGTGCAAATTACTGACCTCTGTCATCATTTTAAGTGGGGGAACTTGCACAATCGGTGGCTGACTAAATACTTTTTTGCCCCACATTATATTGTAAGGTAGACCCTACAATAATAGATACAGAGAAAAACCCAACATTCATATGACCCCATATGAGCAAGCACTTTGGCGACAGTGGGAAGAAAAAACTCCTTTTTAACAGGAAGAAACCTCCGGCAGAACCAGGTTCAGGGAGGGGCGGGGCCATCTGCTGTGATTGGTTCGGGTGAGAGAAGGAAGACAGGATAAAGACATGCTGTGGAAAAGAGCCAGAGATTAATAACAAGTATGATTCAATGCAGAGAGGTCTATTAACACATAGTGAGTGAGAAAGGTGACTGGAGAGGAAAAACTCAATGCATCACGGGAATCCTCGGCAGCCTACGTCTATTGCAGCATAACTAAGGGAAGATTCAGGGTCACCTGGTCCAGCCCTAACTATATGCTTTAGCAAAAAGGAAAGTTTTAAGCCTAATCTTGAAAGTAGAGATAGTGTCTGTCTCCCGAATCCAAACTGGAAGCTGGTTCCACAGAAGAGGGGCCTGAAAACTGAAGGCTCTGCCTCCCATTCTACTTTTAAATACTCTAGGAACAACAAGTAGGCCTGCAGTGCGAGAGTGAAGTGCTCTAATCGGGTAATATGGTACTATAACAGGGCTCTAGACTAACTTTTTGCCATGGTTGCACTGGTGTGCCTAAAAAGGTCAGGCGCACCAGCACAAAAGTTAGGCGCACCCAAGTTTTTCAACCACATCACTTAACACTGCAGTTTTACATGTGCACTTTTTTGGAGGGAAAATTGCTGTCCATACAGACAATATTCATTTGTAAATGATCAACTAACAATCTTACCAACACAAAGTTCGTTATTTTGAGCACATTTCTACAAGAAAGATAAGTTACTGAAAAGGTGCTTGTGCTTTGGCACTTTTTGGCAATATTGTAGAAAATGTTAAACTTAATCATCACATCGGCCTCCTCTGACGACCTGTTTGCTGCTGTCTGATGCTGAAAGGCAGTGGGGAGAGGGGACACTTGGGCATTTATTGCAGCATATAATGTGTTTTCTAGATACACTGTGCTTTTTCAGCATTCAGAGGTTGATGGCTCCATGTCAGAGCACTGGCTATGAGTTTCTGACAGATCAGGCCTTAACAAAAATGTTATCAATCGTTCTTTTCATGTTTTCTGTGTGGTGTGTAAGCATCACAGGAGATGCCTTTGTGTCAAAGTAACTGAGAATAAAAACAGAAAAACATGTAGAGATTTTCCTGGCCTGGCTTTTTATAGCAGATAAACTTAAATTTCTTCAGTATTGAACAAAAGAAATTAGGCTTTCTTGTCCGACGTCATTTAAGTGAAAAAAAAAGAAAAAAAGACAGCAGCCAACAGCTGTAAACAACGATAGACTGGTGGGTAATAAGCGAATGAATAATGCAGAAAACAGATTTTAGATGGGAAACTGTTCTTGAAGTACACTGAGAGAGAGAGAGCTATGCATGAAGTTTGATTTTTATCATTGTGGAAACAAAACAAAACAGCAAAAGTAAGAGGGAATTAATTATGACATTTATCAAATGTGAAGTGTAGTTTGGATCTTCTTTTGCTGCTGGTTCTGTGAATTTTGGTTGGACAAAACCTGCAGCTCAGAATCTAGGGCAAAAAAGACGTAAACACAGAGCGGACCCGGCGCATCAGAATCAGTGAGCTGTCAGCTTTCATCCCCAACGGCGTGTCCGTTTACATGCCTTTGGGTGAGAAAGCCAACAAAGACAAAGCTGATTCTGATGCATTGGGTCCGCTCTGTGTTTACGTTGGCGCTCTGTCTGGAGTCCGTGTACCTGCTCTCATTTACTGTTTGGTGGTTGTTGTGAGCTTTAACCTCAGATTCTGGCGTTTCTGGCAAAATACATTTATAGTCCCTGTCAGTACTCTTGCTGCAGCATTTTGGATTAACTGAAGGCTTTTCAGGGAGTTTTTAGGACATAATAACAATGAATTACAGTAGTCCAGCCTGGAAGTAATAAATGCATGAACTAGTTTTTCAGCGTCACTCTGAGACAGGATATTTCTCATTTTAGTCTTACATATTTGTTTAATTTATGCATTGAACAGTGTTGGGCAAGTTACTTTGAAAAAGTAATTAGTTATAGTTACTAGTTACTTCTTCAAAAAAGTAACTGAGTTAGTAACTGAGTTACAAGATTCTAAAAGTAATTAATTACTTGAAAAGTAACTATTGCGTTACTTTTAAAAAAAAGGTTTAACCCTCTGGGGTCCAGGGTATAATTGGCCATTTTTAACTACTTTTGATTTTCCCTCCACATTTCACCTTTAAAAACTGTTTATTTGCCTTGTTTGGTATCATCCTTTTCAGCACAACCTCACGTGTCTGAATTTATAGTTATGTTTTCATTTTGACATACTGTATTAACACAATTGATCTAAAATCAGAAAAAAACAAAATCCGAGTAGAGTAGAAGTTGTATTTTTTACTGTAACAACCACAAACATGTTAAATGAATCATATTTTATAACTTTAAATGCAAATATAAATTGTCAATTTTAAAATCCTATGCACAAGTTTTGCAAACAACAAAGTTATTTGCAGCTATTTACCTTTTGCCCCTTTTTTAATAACCATTCCAAACTATTTACATTACAATCAGGTGTTCTGCATCCAATAAGATGCCATTCCAAATATTTCTGTCCACTATAAAGGAGAACATCACAGCCTGATACCTGCAGGTCTGACAGCAGCAGGTGTATCACTCAGCAGTCGCCTCATTGTTCTGACACACAACACAAAACTACCCACAACACTACACACTAACTACACAAGACGACACATTAACTACACACTACAACAACGCTAAACGTTACAAATCTCTCACATCTCAAAACTCGCTCTCTCTCTTTTTCTGCTGTTTTTCTTTCTCTCTCTCTCTCTCTCTCTCTCTCTCTCTCTCTCTCTCTCTCTCCGTCACTCCTAAAACTTCTGTTTTTTGTTTTGTTTTGGGTTTTTTTGGTCATAAGCAGAGAGTGCTTGCTAGCGCTGTCCTTAGACAGTAAACATGACAAAACTATATTATATATATATATATATATATATATATATATATATACGTATATATTGTTTATCATGACTTTGGTTTTACATGGCCTATCAACACAATTTAAAAACTGTGGAACACCGTGGAACTGTGGAACACAAATCAGAAACCCTTGGTAAATAAAGACATTCGTCCTAAGCTCAAGGTGTGGACCTCTGCCTTTCACTCAGGGGATGCTGAAGCATATAAAACATCCAGGTATGACCTCTGAAATGCCATTAAAAATGCCAGAAAGGACTACAGGGACGAAGTGGAGTCCAGTTTGGAGTCCAGTTCCACAGCTTTGACACCAGGCGACTATGAAATGGTCTGCGCTACATCATTGACTACAAGAAGGAAAACACAGGCAATGCGGAGCCCCTTACTGAAGTCAACCTTTTTCAGGCTCTTAAGATCACCATGACCTGGATGACTGAGAATCTCAGTGCAGCTGATCACAGGGAAAACTGTACAAGAAGGGTCTAAGGAGCTTGGAAAGAACTACGATGACCTGGATGACTGAGAACCTTCACAGACATATGTACAAGAAGGGAATTACTGATCCCAGTACAAATCCAAATATTATGAGCTACAGCTGAATAATTTATACATCAGTCACCTGCTGTCCTGTGCAGTTCCTGATTGGTGTCTGACAGGAACACTACTGAAGTTTAGAGTAGATGTTTCACTGCAAAGCGTGCCGTTGTTTCTCCTCTGCAAGCAAGAATGGTGTAGAGAAGGTGAAGGGCAAAGCAAGAATCTGCTTTACTTTAAGAGCTCATGTACATTATTTAAAAATGAATGAAAATCTAGATAAATAAGTAAAGAGCACACCGTGTCTAATTTTGTGATCAGTAGGAGAAAGGAAACAAGAAGTAACTCAGGGTTTGATGAAGAAAATCTGCCAATGAGCAGGAAAGACCTGCACACCCAGCTGCCATGAAAACCACAAACTAAATTTTCATCTTGTTCAATGATGATTGTAGTCGTCCCACTAGGTGGAGCTCTAACCATTACTGACAAATAGCATATCAAATATTTCAGAGCTTCACTCTCCACTCATGCCTGTGAATTTTCGGAGAGATTGGACATCGTGTTTTTGAGTTACTGCTTTTTGGCAAGTGTTTGAAACTCCACGTGCTGCCACGACCACCCCGTTTCCTTGAACGTAAAAAGTTTTACAATTTAACATCACAAAGGTCTTTTGATTCACTAATCTGGAGATCGATTCAATCTGATGAAATACCTTGGAGGAGTTTGTCAAAGTACAAGACCTGAAAAGAGGGGAAAATGTCGCCAAAATTACACATTAATTTTAAAATGGCTCACTTCCTGTTGGATTTGGGATATTGCTCCAGGAGACTTTTTTGTACATCTTGATATCGTACATAAGCTTACCGGGTTTCAGAACTATAGATGAAACACAGAGCAGGGGCTGATGTTTTGAAATTTTGTAGGGGGCGCTGTGGAGCCATTTTGCAATATTCCATGAAATTGATCACATAAAAAGAAAGCCTTCATCACATTGGAGGTGTGTGCCAAATTTCAAGACTTTTTAAACTTTCCAAGCCCCTCAAAAGCCACTTTATCTTTCATGGTGAACCGCCTTGCCACCACGGTGCGCCGTTCAGTTTAAACTCACAATTTTCTCACTGAAGCATCATGAGGGACTGATGTTAATATTTACCCCTTTTGAGGTGGACCTGACGAACCTGTGAAATTCAGTATATCAAAGTGAAAGACATGACATTTCCTGTTCCCACTAGGTGGCGCTCTGCGTATTCCTGACAATGGGCATATCAATCTGTTCAGAGGAGGTTTGACATCACGCCTGTAAAGTCTCGTACTGATCAGAGTGGATTTCTTCGAGTTATACCAATTTGTTTCCTCATGGTGAGACATCAATGTTCGCCATGCTGCTGGGGTCACACCCTTTTGCAAAAACTCACAGTTTTCATGGAAACCCAAGACCAACTCCTTAAGGCTTTCCTGGAGAAATTTGAAGTTGCAGATGTCACCGTTCACAATACTGTACCCCAAAGTGTAAAACGTGACATTTCCTGTTCCCACTAGGTGGCGCTCTCCCTGATGTCAAATATGGCAGTTGAAATATATTCAGGAGTTGAGCCTTATCATATGTGTGCTCTTTGGTCCAGATCGGAAAATGTATGACAGAATGAGAAGCAATAAGATTGTCATGGCGAGTCATCGAAATTCGCCGTGGCGCCACCGCCTCACCGTATCGCTAAAACTCAAAAGCTCCGCATTTTAACATGGCCCAGGTGTGTAGTTGACACTGACCAAAGATGAATCCCAAGGAGGAGTTCAAAAAAGTTCGAGGCATGAAAATGGCAAAATTAGAGCCAAAATGTCACCTTCACTTCTAAATTGCAGACTTCCTGTTGGGTTTGCATCAATGGGCCCACTGACTTTTTTGTTCATCTTGGCATGATACACATGTGTGCCCGATTTCATACATGTAGCTCAAACGATGTGGTCGTAGGGCTGCATTTAACAACTCATAGGTGGCGCTCTAGAGCCATTTCCCAGTGCTCATATGTAAAACCATTAAAATACAAAAATTTTCACCAGACCTGACATGTGTGCAAAATTTCATGAGTTTTTGAGCATGTTAAAGCCCTCAAAAAGGCAATTAATTTCAATGAAAAATAATAAGAAACAGAGGCCTTCGCACTCTCAGTGCTCGGGCCCTAATAATTAGCTCACTACTGCCTTCATATCAAAAGCTGGAAAAATTGCAGTGGTGCAGAACATTAAAAGTCACAATGGACTTTCATTTGTTTGGCCTCAACATTTCAAACTTCTTTGAAAAAACACAGTACTGTCTTTCATCTCTCCCCCTTCTTAATTATCTGCATGACACTGTATAAGATTGGTACCACCACTTTCTCTTCCATATCAGCTGACCATGTTGCTTCATCACCCATGCCGTCATGGCTGACCCATCTTTTTGTTCTCGCCTTAATACTAAAATGCTGGGTCACACCCAAGTCTGACACTTAAAACCTCAGTACAGAACCCTTTCTAGGTATCAGAGGACTGTACAGAGATCACATGTCTTCAGTGCATCATTTCTATGCACACTCACATAGTTTGCACTGTGCACACACAGAATGAAATGCTTACGCATGAATAGTTTTGCTGCTGAGGTAACTCATCTCCTCTACGCTCTGATCTCTACTCAGATTCAACAAAACTTACCGAGATACGTGGAAGTTTTGAAGTTGCAGAAAGAATTTGAAGAAACATGTACATCCCCTGGAATATATTATATCTGTGGAGGAGTAAACAAAGAACAAAAAGATAAAATTATTGAACAATGGCAAAATTCATTTTTGGCTACACAGTGGACGAATCTAGATCAAAGAGTTAAGCAATACAGTCTTGGTCTGGCTGGAGAATATAATGTGTAAGTATTTTTAAGCAAAGCATTTAATGTATTAATTAATGTATTTTAAAAGTGCAAATAAATGCTAAAATATACACACAGATGATAATTTGCTGTTGTGATTGTCACACTGGTGGAGTGCTAAGCACTGCTGGCAGCCTGAATGATAAATTGTCCCTGCTCCTGTGTGGCTTCCCTCCAGCTTGTCTGTGTCTCTAAGTAAGATTTGCTCTATGTTCAGGGTGTAACCTGCTTCTAGCACAATGTTAGCTATCATGACTGGTGGTTCTGTATTGGTTATGAAATAAATGGACAAAATGCGACATGATATTTAGTCCTGACATGAATGCAACCTTCTCTTTATTGTGTTTCTTTTCTGAACAAGGTTAACACGCATAAGGAAAGAAGCGAAAAAAGGAAGGGATGAAGTGGAAGTGGAAGAAAGAAGGGATAAAGTGGAAGTGGAAGCAGACCATATCCCTCCTAAATGTGTCTTTAAAAATGCACTTGAAAATCCTTTCTACAAACTGGCAAAGTGGCACCATGATCACAAAGATGATAACCTTAAAAAGGCAGTTGAGGCGAGTTTAAAGAATACCACTGAGAAAATTACTAATGGTCAAGATGTAACGGAAGCCGATTGTGAAATCTTTAAAGAGATGATTGACACATTGAGACAGGAAGACGCTGAAGAAAACGAGAACAGCAGTGAACTGGGGTGGGGGGGTGGAGCCATTAAACTTTGCATTAAAAAGAATGAATATGAAAAGATGATCCTTGAAAAAATGAGACTTACAACTACTGAGATAACAGCACTGGAGAAACTTGAAGATGCGATCAACAAGAAGGAGATGAAGGAGAAACAGAAGAAGACTCAGGAAGAGAAATCAAGGAAGCTTTTTGAGATGAAAAAGCAGAGTATTGAGAAGTCTTCTCTCAAGAAGAGTCAGAAGAAAACACAAATCAAGATAATGAAAGAATATTACATGAAGTCTCAGGAGAAGATGGCGAGGGAGCAGACTCTCTATGATCTGATTGGTGAACGTGAAGACATATTGCCATCCAGAATTGTCCTTAAATCACATCACGGTGAAGGCCTCACTTATGGCAGGTATCGATGTGCTCAAGCTATCAGGTAAGAGGTGTTTTTTGTTCAAGCTGAACTCAAATATGATGTTTTCTCTGCATAGCTCCCTTTCTTCTGTTCTTTCTCAAAGCGCAATCCTTCAACGTGCCCTTCTATTTGGTGATGGAGAAAAACTGATAAAATGGTCACTGATGGTGGCAAATCCAGAGGTATCAAAATACATCAAAAATAAAATCAAAGGTAAGTTATTTTTTTCTATGGAAGTTATATATCTATCTGTGATAGCATGAAACCATGTGTGGAAGGTAAAGACTGGGCCCAGAATCCACAGGAACTGAGGACTGAAATATTAGACTATACAAATAAGCAGCACAACACAAGCAAAAAGGATACAGCAAGTATATACACATACCAGGTAATATTACTACAGGAAAAGACATAGGTATGGAAAACAGCTGGATTCTCCTGTTTTAAAAATGAAAGATCAAGTACAGGTATATTTACAGTCCTTGTTTTCACTTAGTTCTGTCACTAGTTAGCTAACATATATTGATACAAGTCTATTAGCACTGACCGACCGACCGGTGACATCATGCTTTGTATGACACACAGATCATGATAGTTACCACGAGGGAAATTATCTATAGAGACCAACATGTTTGAATATGATTCTTTAAACTAGTTTTATCTGAATCATGTGTATATTATATCTGTAAACTGTAACATTAGTCAGGTGTGGTGTCAATAACAGCTGTGGGAACGTTTCTCACATGAACATATGAAGGGCACTTGTTTGTGAGGGACACCATGTTAAGAAAGCAGATAAATAATCAGGTACACGTCCACACATGCACCACCACCTCCAGCACCACATACAGAGAGGACCACCTGCACATCCATAATGGATGAGCTCTGTGCTGTCCCTATAAACACAGAGAGCCTTTAAAAGCAGCTAATCTGATTAAAGACTCTGCACCACCAGTCCTGTTACAGTTACTGTGTGTCAGCAGGGAAACAACGTTTTCTCTCCTTAATGAGCAAAACTTCATCTGATCATTATTCTCTCTTCTGTTTTCTGTGGGATTGTTTTCAAACAGAAAGGTTTCCCCACTTAAAAATGGACAACAACAGAGAGGAAACGCCACCAATGTCAGTGGAAGATACTATGAAATACCATCACATTGGAGACGAGCTGTTGGTGGAATATTACGGCAAATTCATCACCAAGGATGAAAAAAGCAAGCTTTCTCAATGGCTGACATACAAGAAAACACTACCAAATCAAATGGACACATTGTTATGTGAAGAAATCCTCAATAAACTAATCGAAGAAATACAGCAGTCTCAAACTGCACATTTGAACCAGCCATCAGAAACATGATCCACTTAAACTGAAGTTTGTAATCAGACGTGTATTACAGTCTATATTTGACTTCATCATCAGTCGGTTTACTAATGCTGCCCTCTGTCTGTGTTACATCACTTTATTATTGCAATAAGATGTTATGTTCACTCTGTTAGAACGAACAGTCTGTCTTTAAATGAAAACATGACAAGGTCTAAATTTAGCAGCTGGCTTTAATACTTGTTCATCTCAGCTCAGTGCTGATATCCAGCTGTTTATGATTGATCAGATGTCCATCCATCCATCCATCCATCCATCCATCTATCCATCCATCCATCTTCATCCGCTTTATCCAGGGCCGGGTCGCGGGGGCAGCAGCCGAAGCAGAGAAGCCCCGACCTCCCTCTCCTTAGCCACCTCCTCCAGCTTATCCGGGGGAACACCAAGGTGTTTCCAGACCAGCCGAGAGATATAATCTCTCCAGCGTGTCCTGGGTCTGCCCCGGGGCCTCCTCCTGGTGGGACATGCCCGGAACACCTCACTCGGGAGGTGCACAGGAGGCATCCTTGTCAGATGCCCAAACCATCTCAGCTGTCTCCTTTCGATGTGGAGGAGCAGCGGCTCTACTCTGAGCCCCTCTCAGATGGCTGAACATCTCACCCTATCGCTAAGGGAAAGGCCAGCCACCCTTCGGAGGAAGCCCATTTCCGCCGCTTGTATCGGCGATCTCGTTCTTTCGGTCACTACCCACAGCTCGTGGCCATAGGTGAGGACGTAGATCGACTGGTAAATTGAGAGCTTCGCTTTTACACGCAGCTCCCTCTTCACCACGACGGACCGGTGCAGCGTCCGCATCACTGCAGCCGCAGCACCAATCCGTCTGTCGATCTCCATGTCCCGATTGCCTGTCTTGGCAGCCGGGGATCAGTCTGCCAGGGCCTCCGCTCCTGGCTGCTGCCCAGCACACAATGCACCCGACCCCTATGGCGCCTCCTGTGGGTGGTGGACCTGCGGGAGGATGGGCCCATGTCCCCTTTTCAGGCTGTGCCCGGCCGGGCCCCATGGACTAAGGCCCGGCCACCAGACGCTCGCCCTCGGGCACCCTCCCCGGGCCTGGCTCCAGGGCGGGGCCCCGGTAACCCTATCCCAGGCAGGGTAAACTGTTCCCTCGATGTTCTTGTCATAAGGGTCTTCTGAATCGCTCTTTGTCTGGTCCCTCACCCAGGACCAATTTGCCATGAGAGACCCTACCAGGGGGCAAAAACCCCCAGACAACATAGCTCATGGGATCCCTGGGACACACAAACCCCTCCACCACAATAAGGTAGTGATTCACGGAGAGGGATTGATCAGATGTTATTGATATATTATCTGTTTGTAATGATGCACTCTGATTACGAGGACTGTCCTTCATTAACTTACTAAGGCAGTTTGAATGTTAATACAGGGTTTCTTTGCTCAGTAGATTGATTCAGTGTTGTTGTTATAAAATGTGTACTTTTACTTTATGTCCCAGTTTACCTGTGTCCCACATCACTCTGTCTTCCTCAATTCAATTCAATTCAATTCAATTTTATTTATATAGCGCCAAATCACAACAAAAGTCGCCTCAAGGCGCTTCATAGATACAGAGAAAAACCCAACAATCATATGACCCCCTATGAGGAAGCACTTTGGCAACAGTGGGAAGGAAAAACTCCCTTTTAACAGGAAGAAACCTCCGGCAGAACCAGGCTCAGGGAGGGGCGGCCATCTGCTGCGACCGGTTGGGGTGAGAGAAGGAAGACAGGATAAAAGACATGCTGTGGAAGAGAGACAGAGGTTAATAACAGATATGATTCAATACAGAGAGGTCTGTTAATACATACTGAGCGAGAAGGGTGACTGGAAAGGAAAAACTCAATGCATCATGGGAATCCCCCGGCAGCCTACATCTATTGCAGCATAACTAAGGGAGGATTCAGGGTCACCTGGTCCAGCCCTAACTATATGCTTTAGCAAAAAGGAAAGTTTTAAGCCTAATCTTAAAAGTAGAGATAGTGTCTGTCTCCCGAATCCAAACTGGAAGCTGGTTCCACAGAAGAGGGGCCTGAAAACTGAAGGCTCTGCCTCCCATTCTACTTTTAAATACTCTAGGAACAACAAGTAGGCCTGCAGAGCGGGAGCGAAGTGCTCTAATAGGGTGATATGGTACTACAAGGTCATTAAGATAAGATGGGGCCTGATTATTTAAGACCTTGAATGTGAGGAGCAGGATTTTGAATTCAATTCTGTATTTAACAGGAAGCCAATGAAGGGAAGCCAAAATGGGAGAAATATGCTCTCTCTTTCTAGTCCCTGTCAGTACTCTGAAGACAAGACTGACTAAACATGGGACATGTACACAGGCAGGGGCGGTCCTAGCCTGTTTGGTGACCTGGGCTCTGCTCTCTGCTCTCAGTCTGTACTGCACATGTGAAGGTAGAAAGTGTGATTGCCAGATGGAGAAGTGTGATTGGTCATTCCAGAGAACACGTCTCCACTGCTGTGTGGGACTCGTAGCGGGAAGTAGCTTTACTGTCTAGGCCGACTTTGCTAGCGAGAGACAGAGAGAAGCTCTGAAAGGCTGCTCCAACGGAACTTATTGTTTCAGAGGAAAACACGAACACAGTGTACAGTCAAGTCTTAATAGCTTAACTGGGCTCGTCAGGCTCTCTGTTTGGCTGCAGTGGTTATTATTATATTTACATGCTTCCATCTCCCATTTCTGGTCGGTGACAGTTTGTACTTTTCGACTCTCCCTTTTTTCCCTCCCTCACACTCCCACACACATAATGGGAGGCGCAGTCCCACACATTCTCCCTGCAGCACGGTCTACAAAGTAACTATGTGACGAATGATGTGACGGAGTTATGGCCGCAGACAGCTGACCAGGGTGTATACACGCACACCCACCATTAGACTTGTCACGTTGGGTTTCTGGGGCTGCCTGTCTTTTAGTTGACAGGGTGGATAAACGGGAAAGGGGTGACAGCGCCTGGAGGGTCACGTGAACTGCATTACTTTTTGTTTGTGTTTTTTCTTTTTATGAAACACTGTAGGCTGCCTGAAAGTGGCCATAAATGTATGTATATATATTGTAGATATACAGCTGGAAATAAGCTGAGGGGAAAAGAGTGTTTTGGGGAAAGAAATGATAGAGGGAGGACTATTATGCCTAGTGGAAGGGGCAAGGGGATATGAAAGGAGGATGTCAGGGCCTACCTGGGCATTCTGTGAGATGTTACAGTGAGGGTAACATGTAGGTTGGCTCAGGCTCTTGCGGTTTTTATATAGGTTTTTGTTTTGTTGTGAATTAAGTCAGTTGTTTATTTTCTTTGTAAATAATCTTTTGTGCACCTGGGAGACTGGCAGAATAAACTATACACGCTGAACCCTTGCTGACTACAGCTGCATTTGTTTGGGGAAAGTTTAGGAGAGGAGCCCGCAACAAACTGTATTCTGATTATCACCTTTTTAAATGGTAACTGTAACTGAATACAGTTACTCATATTTTGTATTTTAAATACATAATGCTGGTACATGTATTCCGTTACTCCCCAACACTGCCTGTCACAGCACCAAGCTGGAATTCACTGAACTCCTGAGAGCGAGCCAATCTTTCACAGATATTTATAGAAGCAGTCTGCATGCCTAGGTGCTGATTTAATACATATATGGTCATTTAAGTGACTGGAACACCTGAGGTCAGTGTTTTGGATGGTGAGTGAATTCTGCTGGCAGTATCCTCCTGCAAACCGACGCAAAAAGAATCTTCCCATTGAACATTTTCAATGATTTCCTGCCTATTTGGAGCTAAAAGAGGCCACCCAAACATATGAGATATCAGTGGAAAGCCCAGGATGTCCTCTATCTAGTTCATCAGGACTTAGTAAGATAGCACAAATAACTCAAAAGATATAGACCAAAAAGGATTCCATTACAGACAACATAAATGAATGGGCTGGTTCTCAGAAGGATATTTTGTATATGAAAAACAAAACAAAACTTACTTTTCACCTAATTTTAAGGATGGGTCCGATGTATTCCTTGTGTCCTACCATATCCCAGGATTCATTGCGGGCCAAACCGGAGATTTTTCTGATAACGATGGTGGTCGAAGTGTGAGAGGAAAACACCTCCAAATGTAAGTATATGAAAATCTGCTTGTACAAAAGTTAAATTGTCATAGCGGCTGTGTTGTTAAGCTTTGGGCATCTGCATTTTTTTTTCAATTCAAATAACCCTAAACTAGCTTGTATGATGGGTCCCGCAGTTTGTCATGTATTGCCGCTTACATACAGCTAATTTTGATTTTTTTTAAAATTACAGTTTTTTTTTAATAGGTCTGGTACTATTTCCATAACCAAAGTGTGCATTTTCAAATCTCCCAGTACAAAACTCACATTTGATCACATTTCTAACACCACTGGTCATTCTTCCAAATCTGATGTCATGATTTCATTGTATTTGCACATATTTTCATTCCACTTAATCATTTTTTCAGAACACATGATCATTGTGATATATTTTGAGAACATTTGCTTTAATCACCCAAACAAAACAGTAAGATATTTTCTCAACATAGTACTTTTACCAATCATTTCATTCAGGAGCAAATAATACAAGGTAAGCGTTTCAAATTGTCCTAGGTGATGAATGAGTGTAACTGAACTGTAAAACTTTACACAGCAATTATTTTTTTCTCGTTTGGCTCTCAGCGAAGGCGGTCACACTTTTCTCCTCTCCTCCTTACCCTTATCTTCCCTGCTTAGCCTCTGTGTCTTTGTCTGTCTCATGTGCATTACTTTCCCTGGAACAGTCTCTCACTGTCGTTCTCTAAAACCTAAAAGAGAATTATGGATTTGATCAACTGGTCTCTGAATGCTATTGACACCCTTTTCTCAACGAGAAGTCTGGGCTCGGGAGAGCTCGAGTGCCCTGGAGGGTCTTTCCCTGCCGGATACACGATGGACGGGTGGCAGAACTGGAGGGTCATGTGCCTGGCGGGACTGTCGATTGAGGACGCTGAAGATATCTACCTATTCGGAACCATGATAACAGGGTTCTTGCTGATCGGAGCTGGCATGGCCCTGACTTATCGGAGAATTGAGAGAGCGGAACCGGCTGTTCAAACCCCCCCAAGGCTGCCCGCTGGAATCGAAGCGACGGGACGAGGCGCGACCTCCCACAACGAACGCAGCATGGTTAACACCTTGGAGACGCTTACAGCTGCTGTGAAGGCTCAAAACAACACCATTGAGCGTATGGTGGGATACATCAGAGAGGGCCCTGCTCAAAATGAGACCCTTGAGCGAAAGTTGGATCACATCACAGAATGGATCACTGCAGTTGTGAGGTCTCAGAATCAAAAGAATGACAACACCACGGATCAGAAGTTTGATACCATCATGGGGAGGCTCGCGGCTCTCCAACGGGAGATCGAGAGACCAGCATCAGAGTGTTAAAGATCAGCTTTGAAAATTCTCGTGAGCTACTCATATGAAAAGAAAATCAACAAATTCGGGATCAAAATGCAGACACCACCACGGCGCCAGCTGCAGGCCCAAGGCTGAAGCCGGACAAACACTCCCTGATAACAACTGTGTGATGACTGTTCTTCCCATCCCATGCAAGGCCACCTGGATTGGCTGGAGGACTGTTTACTTAGCCTGATAGGGCGAAGGACACTGTCTCAGCTGAACTATGGACACGCACACACACACACTTATACTGATAAGCACTCACTCATCTCCCCTTCCCTTTCCAACGCCTTCGATGCTTGTTGCCTCCTGGGAACACGAGGCAGGTCTGGGCCCGCGGTGGCGAGTCGGCGCAGTTGCAGGATGGCTGCTGTGTTGCCTGGGATTACTCCTCATCCCCTACCCAACCCTGTGGGGTGTTATGTCTTCACAATGTTGTGCTGTGAACATTCATGTGCTTTTTTTGTGCAGAGGAGTTTTTTTGTTTCCTGTTCTCGTGCTGTCCTACCATGGAAGCACAGCATGAGTAGAGGTCTCTTTTTTCCTCTTGTACCTTCCCATTGTGTGCACATTTCAGTGTCTTTTTCCGTAACTCTGTCGATCTCCGACTTGTAACCCCCATGTAATGTCTGTGTTACGTGTGTAAGGTCGGGGGGGGGGGGGGGGGGGGGACTCATTTTACTGCGGGGCAACCTGCATGTGACAAATAAATTCTGATTCTGATTACAGTTATGCTCAGACATATATGTGTATATATATATATATACACACACACACGCATACATATACATATACATACACATACATACATACACACACACACATGAAAAAGGGAGAAAAAAAAAGTCATTTACATAAGCAAAATATATTTTTATTTTATTTTATTCCTATCACTTTTACACAATTAATCACGCTGGTCATTAACATTGGGCCATCAATTTTTATCAACATCACAGTGGATGTCTTCGTTGTTTAGGCACCGTGGGAAAAATCTCCTGGCATGAAGAATCCAGGCTTGACATTGCTCAGCAGTTATATCACCACATGCTTCACACATGGCTTGAAGAAGGGAGACATGCTCATGGCGATGGCGATCATACACCTTCCACCTCCATGTAGAGAAGAATTCCTCAATTGGGTTGAGGAAAGGGGAATATGGTGGAAGATAGAGGGTCATGAAGCGAGGATGTATTTGAAACCATTGCTGAACCAGCTGTGCATGGTGGAAGCTGACATTGTCCCACACAACAACATAGACGATGTCTTCTCCCTGACAGGCCTGCTCCAGTTCATTTAAATAAACTATCAGGTGTTCAGTGTTATATGACCCTAGAACTGGTCTACAGCCTACCACACCATCTTCAGATATAGCTGCACACATTGAGATGTTTCCCCCACGTTGTCCAGGGACTTGGATGGTAGCCCTTTGTCCAATAAGGTTACGTCCTCTGCGTCTAGTTTTTGCCAGATTGAAACTGGCCTCATCAACAAAAATATACTTGTGATGATTCACAGCAGCGTCCAGCTCCATCACCCTCTAAAATGATAATTTAGTTAGTTTTTTTTACAACTAATAGTTGTCAGGACTGTCACAGTAATTGCATGCCAGTTTAGTGTTGTACCTGAATATATTCTGAACGAGGTTGATTCACCCGGACATTGTTCCTCTCAAAAGGAACCAAGTAAATTTGTTTCATTAAAACCTGGTGCTTCTTCAAAAGCCGGGCAATCGTTGGAAGGCTAATTGATGGCACATTGGCAAAGGTGTCATTGCTGTTCTCAATAGCCTGTTTGATCTCAGACAGCCGTATGTCATTCCTTGCCCTGACCATTTCCACCACAGCCAACTCCTGCTGGTCAGTCAAAACACGTGGGCTACCACCACCAGGTTGTCTCCTGTTAATTCTTAGGACAATCATATACTGTCAATATTGAAGTATTACAAATTACATTACTGTAAACTGACAATTACATATTGTTCATCTATACAATAGAGTACTATATTTTAGAAGTGAAGTTGCTATAGCAGACATACCGGTTTTCTTGGCGAAAAGTTCTGATGATAGAGCTGACAGTTGACCTTTGTAAATTAGGCTGTACCAACCTGGCAGCCTCAGCCATGGTAAAGCCTCTGTTAACCACATGGTCAACAATGATGGCCCGGACTTCATTAGAGATTATGGTGCGTTGTCTTCTGCCTACATTTCTCTGAAGACCACCACTCTGTCGAAGAGCACCACCACCTCTCCGATGAAGGTTTCCTCTCCCTACGAGTCTATCCTGCTCCATATTTGAACAGTGCAAAGTCTCAAACGCAGTTCTACTTATATGGTAACTAATTGTGATCATCAGGGGGAAACAATTAGCAATCAGTATTTCTAGATTGAAAGCTCTTGCAGCAATGTGTTACTTACAAATGACCAGACAACCATCAGTCAAGTTGGAAATCCATGGACATAATGCATGATTCATTGATTAAACATTAAGATCAAGTTGAATGAAGTGACAGACAAATGTATTAAACTGACTAATAAGAGATGCAAATCAGAAATTTTATAGTGATAACATTATAAAAGGCAGTAACTGTGAACAAAACATTTATTTAGATGAAACACTTATTTTGTGTAGTGTTAAGGATATTTTGTCATTATGTGTATTGTACTAACACAAATGAAAATATGCTGAAATGTTTGAAAAAGGTGCACTTTTGATGATCTGTTGTGATATAAGTACTAAGAGTTTTGGAAATGTACCAATTGCTTGTGAAAACTGCACCAAACCAATAGAAAAAAAACCTGTAATCTTTATGGTGAAATTGGCTTCCCCTATTTTGCATGCCAAATATCCTTGGGAAAGATACTAACCCTAAATTGCTCTTTGATGCATGTATGAGTGTGTGTGTGAATGTTACGTAGAAAGCACCTAGAAAAATGTGCTTGTGCAAATGGGTATGAATGGGTGAATGCACAAGTTGTGTAAAGCGCTTTGAGTGCTCAGAAGAGTAGAAAAGTGCTATATAAGAACCAGTCCATTTACCATTTCGTGCCACAGACCGGTTTATGGAGGAGCAGCCTTTAAGGTGTCGCGGGTAGAGTAACATCCTCGTCTCTGTCCCTTAATACGCCCCGGTCGTGATGGTAACGTGTAAATATTTCTTTCAAAATAAGACCCACAACTACAACACGGGAAAAGACCCAGGGGAAACAGGGTTAATGATAAAAATGATTTGTCTATTGTAATTTTTGATTTCCTCTGCCTTTAGGATTGCAAGTATCCAGGCTCAGGAAAGGGAGTCAGTGGGAAGCCCACTGCTGCTACTTGGCCCTGGTTTGCCTTCATGGATGAGGTGATAGGACAGATGCCTTCTATTAGGCCTCCTGTCCTAATGTCCTCTCTCCCTGAGAACACTCCAGGGCCAAGCACAGCAGTGGGTGACCAAAACAACAGCGATGAGGAAGTGATTCAGTCACGCACAACAGGGAGCAAGAGGAAAAGAGATAGGAATGACGAGCTGCTAGACCTCAGAGAGGACATGAGGCAGCAAAGAGAGGCTGAGGAGAGGAGAGCAGGGAGAGGATGGACAGGCTGTTTTCACTTCTAGAAAGATTAGTTCCAAAATGAGTTATGTATTAAGAAATTTATTTGAATATATTTGTCACATTGTTGCATGTGTTGTGTTAGTTTAAAGGTTTTATGTTATTAATAAATTGATTCAAACAAACAGTAATTGTCATTGAATTCAATTTGATTTACAGGCATTTTTAACACGTATGAAAATAACGCTAACTTTGAACAATATTACATGGATATTTATTTGATAACAATAAAGTAAATAACAATAACAATTAAACAAGAATATTTCAAATACACGTCTGATGACAAGGAACACACACGTAAAGGAAGCACTCAAAACATGCGGTTATCCTAACTGGGCATTCATAAAGTCAGCAAAGAGGCACAGAAAAGAAGATCAGACACCAGCGAGGGAGGATAAGAAAGACAGATGCAACAACGCTGTCATCCCCTATGTAGCCGGTGTATCAGAGAAACTCAGGAGAGTTTTCTCCAAGCACGACATCTCAGTGTACTTCAGACCCAGCAACACACTCAGACAGAAACTGGTTCACCCGAAAGACAAAACTCCAAAACACAGACTTAACAATGTGGTGTATGCTGTACAGTGCAGCGAGGAATGCCCAGACCTCTACATTGGAGAGACCAAACAGCCACTTCACAAGCGCATGGCACAACATAGAAGAGCCACCTCCACAGGACAAGACTCAGCAGTCCATCTGCATCTTAAGGATAAAGGACACTCTTTTGAGGATGCCAATGTTCACATTTTGGACAGAGAGGACAGATGGTTTGAAAGAGGAGTGAAAGAAGCATCTATGTCCACTGTGAGCGACCATCTTTGAACAGAGTCGGTGGTTTACGACACCAACTGTCTGCCATCTATAATCCAGTTTTGAGTTCCCTCCCCAGACGCCTTAATGCCCACTCACATCCTGGGCAATCTGACCTCAGGAATTCACATGATAAGGTGGGGCCAGGTTTCACAATGAGCTCACCCGAAACCCTGGCTGATTAGGTCCCACACCCGCTTTCACACCTTGGCTCATGTAATTAGAGGATCACCAGGGGGTCCTTTTGTCCCTCTTTGGGGGGATACTCCCACTGGGTTTAAATCTGGGACTCTTGGCCATTTGACCTTAGAACTGAAGAAGCTTCTCGGATGAGAGGTGAAACGTCTTCAAGCAACTTAAAGAAATCCAGACGCTTTTCTTTGCAAACTCCTTTGATTTCAAATACACCAACAGTTTTAAAGGTGAAAAAAAATATTTTAAGTTTTTCACACAGGATTAACCTGAGTGACCTGTTCCTGGACCGTTTCTTTAACAACTGTAATAGATTACAGGAAGTCTCTGGCAGTGTTGCTGAATCTGCCGGAGCAAGATCAGACGTGGCTGGGGTGCTGCAACTGAGACCTGCGGTTTGTCTTTTCTGGTTGGCGAGTGGAGAATCACACAGTGTGGTCTGCAAAAAGAGCTTTAGGATGCTTCCTCCCACTGTCCACTGCATCGTCCTTCCACAGGGTTTGCAGGGCTGGCTCACTCAATGGCTGCCACACCACTAAGATGTTTTCAGGAATATGCAAGCAGGAGATGGTGAATGCTATATTATTAGTATAACACTTGTAACTCTGTAGCAGACAAAATATAAATAACTTGTTGGTCTATAATATGTCAAATGTTTCTCTCAATAATGACATCAAGTCACTTTGAGCTACCAGCAACATTCCTGTAACAAGGTAGAAGCTGCAATCAGTTTTTGGCAGTGACTTTTATATATCCTTCATTTATCCAGTTCACAAACAATCTTGTTGACATTAGAAATTTATTTTTAACTCAATGCAAATGTCTCATAGGCCGTTTTGGCATTTAATCAGAAAAGTAACAAAAAACATCCAAAACGGACAAAACTACAAAAATCAAATCACTCGCTCAACTCTTGACACGTTAATTCAACATTCGGCCATAGTGAAATAAACAAAAACAACAATATTCAATAAATAAAACCAGTAATTGCACTTACTGTCACTAGCCTGGCATTAGCTTGCCAGCGTTTTAGAATGCGCGACCGCGGCTCCGCATTTTTATTAACTGTGACCAAACAAACCAAGCAAATAACTCACTATTGAGTCGATCGACAGAGGGTGCAAAGGTGAATGAATCGGCAGGGTTATTGCACGCTGTCAACTGATATGTAGTCTGTAACTGGTCAATATCTGACAAGCACGCCAATCACAGGGACAACAGCAGCCAGGGGAGCAGGAGACATGCAGCTGATCGACCCGGAACTTTTACGGGGTTCATTCCCGCCACAATAAAGGGATTCGCGAAAGTTGGGTCAGACGTTAACGTGGTTACACTGTATTCTGCGTCATCCTCACCTGTGATGAGGCCGACTATGGCAAAGTCATAGAACTTCTGTAGGTAGCAGCGTCGGGAGTTCATGGAGAAGTCTGCAGTGTATAGGGTGAAGAGGAACGGTGCCAGTGGGGCCCCCGTACTGCAGACCAGCATATCAGAGACACAGCCCTGTGTCCTCACATACTGTGGGCGTCCTGTGAGGTAGTCCATTATCCACTGGGACATGTGGTGGTCCACTCCCAATAGCTCCAGCTTGTCTCTCAGAAGTCATGGCTGGATGGTGTTGAAAGCACTGGAGAAATCAAAGAACATGATCCTCACAGTGCTTCCAGGCTTCTCCAGGTGAGTCAGAGCTTGGTGCAGGAGGTAGATGATGGCGTCCTCCAGGCTGGTAAGCAAACTGCAGCGGATCCCATGAAGACCTCACCAGGGGGCGCAGATGGTTTAGAACCAAGCTCTCGAGGGTCTTCATCAGATGTGATGTCAGGGCTACCGGCCTGTAGCTGCTGAGGTCCTTGGGATGGGAGGTCTTTGGTACTGGTACCACACAGGATGTCTTCCACAGCTGTGGTAGTTTTCCCAGTGACAGGCTCAGGTTGAACAGATATCCTAGGATGCCACACAGTTCATCTGCGCAGCACCTCAGGAGCCCTGAAGATGAAGGAGATTGCAGCGGGAGGGCGATGCTGGGGGTGGGGTGGGTGGTTTTGGCTGTTCCAAACCCCTCTGATGTTGTCCTGTTGCAGCTGCTCTTCCATCTTCCTCTTGTAGGAGGAATAGAGCATGCTGTAGGTATTTCAGGTATTGCGCTGCAGTGGTTTGCATCATATCTATCTAATAGACTCCAAATTTGTGCATATAAATGGAGAGTCCTCTTAACACACTAAGGTCAGTTATGGTGTTCCACAGGGTTCAGTGATAGGGCCAATTCTGTTTACATTGTACATGCTTACCTTAGGCAGTATCATTAGAAGACATAGCATACTTATTCACTGCTATGCAGATGACACTCAACTCTCTAAAACTGAGGTCATTTTACTCGACCCTGAAAATATTAGAAATATGGTATCTAACCAGATTCTTAGTCTAGATGGCATTACCTTGGCCTCCTGTAACACTGTGTGGAACCTTGGAGTAATTTTTGACCAAGACATGTCCTTCAATGCACATATTAAACAAATATGTAAGACCGTTCTTCCATTTGCGCAACATCTCTAAAATTAGAAATATGCTATCTTCGAGTGATGCTGAAAAACTAGTTCATGCATTTATTACTTCCAGGCTGGACTACGGTAATTCATTATTATCAGGAAGTCCTAAAAACTCCCTGAAAAGCCTTCAGCTATACCAAAATGCTGGAGCAAGAGTACTGACAGGGACCAGAAAGAGAGAGCATATTTCTCCTGCATTGACTTCCCTTCATTGCCTGCCTGTTAAATCCAGAATTTAATTCAAAATCCTGCTCCTCACATACGAGCAATGTTCCCTCTAATTTTTCATGTGTCTGAGCGAACACACAAACTCCCTGAGCGGACACTTGGACCACAGTAAGCAACAGCAGACGTGTGCAATGCTGCACAAAATAATCAAATTACAGCATTTACATTTATATAGGACTACTTTTAATTAACTGCTTTAGCCCACTTACAATGAAAACGTAAAAAAAATCTTGTCCATGACCTGTGTAGTATGTTAATACTATTGGACGTAAAAATAACTCCAATTTTGAATAAAGCTCTGACTTGTATTATGAGTATGACTCTGTGCTCTGGGAGAGAGGCCTGTAACTCTCTGTCTGCAAAATACAGTATATAATGACCAATGTTGGGCAATTAATTATATAGATACCACTTCAAAAAAGTAACTGAGTTTTGCAAACAAAGTTTCTTTGCAGCTCTTTACCTAAAAAATGCAGCCAAGACGTTTTTTTAAATAAACATTTCAAACTATTTACAGAACAATCAGCTGTTTTGCATCAAATTGATGGCACACAAATTATTTGTGCCACTCCAAAACATAATTTCTGTCCACTATGAGATCAAGGAGAACAACAACCTGATACCTGCAGGCCTGACAACAGGAGATGTGTCACTCCTGTAATGTGTCACTCCATGGACAATAAAATGCCATTTTTACAGTTTTTTTCCCGCAGTAAATATAAACAACGACAGTATTCGGGAAGAAAGAGCAAACATTGCAGATATTTTTATCATAAGTCTGGTTTTACGTGGCCTATCAACACAATTTAAAAACTGGTATAAAGTCCACAATTTTTCCGCCAATTGTTCCGTCTGTCCTGCTCACATCTCCAGTGGTTGTACACGTTGTCATCAGTGTTGGGAAGGTTACTTTTAAAATGTATTCCATTACAGAATACAGAATACATGCCCCAAAATGTATTCTGTAACGTATTCCGTTACGTTACTCAATGAGAGTAACGTATTCTAAATACTTTGGATTACTTAATATATTATCATGCTGTTTACAACTACATGAATGTACTATTGCTGTGATTTATTACTGTAACTGAAGGTCCGCGGCTCCGAACCGTAGTACGTAGTAAAGGGACCTCTGGCTAATACGGTGGGTTCTGTGTCGGGCTCGTAGCCGAAAACTAGCTTTACTTTGTTGTCTGGGTCAACTTTGCTAGCGAGAGACAGAGAGAGGCATTGAAAGGCTGCTCCAACGGAACTTATTGTTTTTGGAGGAAAACACGAACACGGTGTACAGTCGAGTCTTAATAGCTTACTTACAACTGGGCTCGTCAGGCACTCTTCTTGGCTGCAGTGGTTATTATTATATTTACATGCTTCCAGCTCCCGTTTTTGCTCGATGACAGCTCGTACTTTTCCTTTTTCTCCCTCCCTCGCTCACAGACACATAACGTGTATGGCAGTCCATTCTCCCTGCAGCACGGACTACACTGCCTATGATGCTACATTCTTTAGAGCTATACCGGTAGCATTCTGCCTATTAGCTTAGCACAACAACAACAGGCGCTCTCTCACCCAGGAAACACGCAGAGAGAGGGCGTCACCCTGTAACCATGGCAACCGTAACGCTGCCGCCTGGAACAACAGAACGTAGCTGTCAAACAAAACCCAAACAGTCCTGACCCGCCACAAAATGAAACAGGGAAGTACCGCCGTGTAATCCATTTATTTCAACAAAGTAACTGTATTCTAAATACCACCTTTTTAAACGGTAACTGTAACGGAATACAGTTACTCATATTTTGTATTTTAAATACGTAACGGCGGTACATGTATTCCGTTACTCCCCAACACTGGTTGTCATTAACGTGGTTTCACTCCACATCAGCCACGCTGCTTTGCTAGCTAAAACACCGGTGTCGGCATATAAGGACGCTGTCATAGCCTGTCCAGCATCATTGGCTGGACTATGGGATAAGGTGGCATTGTTCTAATCCCATATGGAAGCAGCCAGTCACTTACTGACTAACACTGCAAAACACAATTGTTAAAATTCTAATTTTAATTTCAATTCAGGTAGATATTTTTTTTAAGTGCGCAACACAGATTTTCTGTGCGCAGAGACCGTGCCAGCAGTGCGCAATTGTGCACGCACGCAGTTTAGAGGGAAAATTGCATACGAGGTCTTAAATAATCAGGCCCCATCTTATCTTAATGACCTTGTAGTTAAAGGGGAGTTTTTCCTTCCCACTGTTGCCAAAGTGCTTGCTCATAGGGGGTCATATGATTGTTGGGTTTTTCTCTGTATCTATTATTCTACTGTACAATATAAAGTGCCTTCTAACCATTTGATAATAAATCATGCAATCTTATCATTTCAGCATATATATCTTCTCTCTAAAAAACCCAACAAGGGCAACCACAGGGATGAGTCCACTGTCAGAGGCCATAAGAAGATCATTTGTAACCTTCAAACCTCAAAGCTTTTTCTGTACTGTTATGTTCTGGAAAGCGGCTCAGGTTCTTAACAAGGTTTTATTAAAAATACAAAGAACGAGAATTTTATAGGCATATATAAGGAAGCACCAGGAGGCAGGGGAGCAGAGTGGGACCTCTAAGAGACGACTCTAAAACAGAGGACAGGACAGTTAGTGAGTCAATGGTGGAGGACAGAATCTACTGGTGAGAGAGTAGAGATACAGCATGTTGGAGAAGAAGCGTCTGGCAATCCGGTGGGCGGTTGTCTCCCTTCGTTATTACCTCTTGGAATGCGCATTCGCCCTCTGCTGAGATCATGCCCCACTGGAGTGACTCCACTGCATGACAGATGGTAACGAAATAGATATAGAGGCCTATATATGCATTTATATCCAATCTAAGTTATTGTGATTTATTTCTAAGTGATTCTTTTTCTCCAGACAAGCTGCTTCTCTTCACTACATCTAAGGGTTCGTCCACCCACCCAATCCCAATTGAAGGCCTACTAATGGTGTCAGTTAAAGCTATACAACACATATCTGAAACCTCAGCCTGTGAATTACTGGATGACTCACAGTACATTGTAGAGCTGTCCTGCCACTCAGTTCGCCTGACAGGCTAGATTTCTTTTAAAGTCTTTGTTTATAAGCTTTGTTCCCATCCCAACCTTACGCAGGCATGCAGGTAGTATGAGGGTGTGGAAGAATGTACAGTATGCGCTTAGCATGCGTACAAAGCCAGATTTGCACAGGTTATCGAAGCAGACCTGTGAGTGTACTGTAAAAAGTAACTACTGTTGTGTCTACAGCCTCTCTCTTTTTTACTACAATTACTACCTACTGCCCAGTCAAAACGCACAAACCTACACAACTTCACACAGCTCTGAAACCAAATTCCTCACACTTTATGAGCTGAATGTGTCAGTGGGCTGGGTCTGCGAATCAACATTTTCAGTCATGTTGTATTTTTTGTTTCTTATGTCATAGTGAAATATTATGAAGTTCTTGTGTTTTTTTTTATTTTATTTATGGTCTAGTTGAGTTTTAGTTTAGCCAAACATATGTGTGTCATCTCTACGTTCTATTATATTTCCTGTTTTATTTTGGTCTGGTGCTTCATGTTCAGTGTGTTTACTTTTGGTTCTCTTGTGGCGTCATGTTCATTTATGTCACCTGTGTTTCCCCAGGTGTTTCCACTTCTCTCATTACCCGTCTGTGTCCTTCATCTCCTTCTGTTCAGTGCCGCGTCCTCTGTTTGGGTCGTCATGTGCTTCAAGTTATGGGATTATTTTCAATCTTCGGTTCTTGTTCATATTCATGTCTCTTATCATAGTGTTTGCATCCACCTGTTCTGATTCATGTTCACTTCCCCGTCACAGTTTTCATGTTAGTGTTAGCTTATTCCCGTTTAGGTTTTAGCTTAGTTTTGATTCAGCCTTTGTTTTTGTTTTTTTCCAACATTCTAAATAAATGGCTGGCTCTTTGTTACAATTCTTTTTTTGCTCCCGTGTCTGCTTGGGCCCACACCGCAAACTCAACGGCTGCTCAGCCGTGACAGACTGACTGTTGAACCTAACTGTATGTAAGCTTATTCCATTCAATTCAATTTTATTCACACTGCTCCAAATGACAACATTAGTTAGTGCTTCCTGAAAACCCTCTCCTGTCTGATCATTTCCTGATAACATTTACATTTACAATAACTGATTAGACAGCAGTGGAGAGCAGACTTTATCACAGTAGATGTCTTTCTGAATGCGCTGTAACTAAGTTTAAGAATAAAATCCACCCACTGTTATCATCTTCAATGCCCTGTACCAACATAGAGCAGAGCAGCTACCTAAACACTACTCCAACAGAGGTCGATTATCTTGTTAATAATATTACCTCCTCACTATGTACGACTCTGGATACTGTAGCTCTGGTAAAAACTAAGGCCTCAAATCAGAAGTACCTGACTCCATGGTATAATTCTCAAATACGTAGCCTAAAGCAGATAAGCTGGAGAGGAAATGGCATGTTTAAAATTTAGAAGATCATCATTTAGCCTGGAGAAATAGTTTGTTGCTTTACAAGAAAGCCCTCCGCAAAGCCAGAACATCTTACTACTCGTCACTGATTGAAGAAAATAAGAACCCCCGGTTTCTCTTCAGCACTGTAGCCAGGCTGACAAAAAGTCAGAGCTCTTTTGAGCCAACCATCCCTTTAACGCTAACTAGTAATGACTTCATGAACTTCTTCACAAATAAAATTCTTATCATTAGAGAAAAAATTACCAATAATCATCCCATAGATGTAATATCATCTACAGCTACTCTTAGTACCATTGATTTTTAGTTAGATTTTTTTTGCTCCAATTGATCTTTCTGAGTTAACTTCAATAGTTACTATTGCTACCAAACCATCAGCGTGTGTTTTAGAACCCATTCCTACAAAACTGCTCAAAGAAGTCCTGCCATTAATTAATGCTTCAATCTTAAATATAATCAACCTATCTCTAATAATCAGCTATGTACCACAGGCCTTCAAGCTGGCTGTAGTTAAACCTTTACTCAAAAAGCATCTCTAGACCCAGCAGTCTTAGCTAATTATAGGCAAATCTCCAACCTTCCTTTCATACCAAAAATCCTTGAAAGAGTAGTTGTCAAACAGCTAACAGATCATCTGCAGAGGAATGGCTTATTTGAAGAGTTTCAGTCAGGTTTCAGAGCTCATCACAGCACAGAAACAGCTTTAGTGAAGGTTACAAATGATCTTCTTATGGCCTCTGACAGTGGACTCATCTCTGTGCTCGTCCTGCTAGACCTCAGTGCAGCGTTCGATACTGTCGACCATAATATCTTATTATTGCGATTAGAACATGCTGTAGGTATTACAGGTACTGTACTGCAGTGGTTTGTATCATATCTATCTAATAGACTCCAATTTGTACATGTAAAGGGAGAGTCCTCTTCACACACTAAGGTCAATTATGGTGTTCCACAGGGTTCGGTGCTAGGACCAATTCTGTTTACATTATACATGCTTGCCCTAGTCAGCATCATTAGAAGACATAGCATATGAAAACGGTCCTCATTAACTGGAAAAATAAAAATAATCCTAATTCTAACCAATATTAAAACCATCTAATAGATTACATTAGTCTTGATACAGCCTCTGCCATCACATTTGATCAATCCCTTTGGGCTCCTTTGATCAGCTTCATCACCTAGTGGGGGTGGGGTGGGGTCATGGTTTGGTCCTGCCTTCGCTATTGTGGATGATATGGGGGTAGGGACAGCCTTAGGGTGTCTGGGGAGTCCCTAGGGATGTTTTCCCTGGAGGGCCTAATCCGGGGGATGTGGCCATGACCTGGTTAGGGGCTCTGGTGGCTCTTAGATGGGCAGGGGGGCTCAGCCCCAGTGCAGGGACCTCTGGTGCATCGGCCCAACTAGGGGGCTCTCTAACTGGTGGGGAGGCTGTTATATCTTTGCAGGAGGTCTCCTCTCTACAGGAGCGCACTCTGCAGGTGGGGGAGAGATATAGGAGAGGTAGAGAATGAACTCAACCTGGGTGTTTATTGTCTTGTGTAGTTTGGGAGGTGATTGGATGATGGGGTGGGTGCAGTTTTCTCTGCGGTGGAGTCGGGTGGGCTGCCCCGGACTTTGTGGGTCTGGGCGGTGCTGCTGCTGTGGGCTCCGGTCCAGATGGGCCTGAGCCCCTTTGCCCTGGTGGGTTCCAGAGTGTGGGGGTGCCTACTGGGGTCAGCGGGGGAGCTGGCCCCAGGGAGGGGCCGCTTGCCCCTCCCTTTCTTCCCTCCCCATCCTCAGCTGCCTCACTCTTCCCGCTCTACCATACCCACCCACACACGCAGGGCTTGGGGTGCAGGTATGTCACCAGGGTGCAGGGGAGGCACTCCCCCTCTGTCCCCTTCTGGCCGCTTGTGCCTCAATTTTATTCTGCAACCTAGACATCCACATTACTCACACTCTCACATAACACATACATATAGGGCCTTGGGGGTGGGCACGTTTTACAGCATCCAGAGGATGGTCGGTGTATTCAAACCCACCTCTGGCGCTCGTGCCCTACCTTCAATTTTGAATGCATATAGACACTGAGGGTTTTCGGGAGGAGCCGTGCTGCTCTCTGGCAGGAAGCACCATGCCCTCCTGTGTTTTAAATGCACTTTAGAACAGCACACAGCAACACTACATATGAGCGGGCGGAGGGAGGTTTGGATTGTTTACTCACCCTGGTTCTGTTAACCATCAGGGCTGGGGGGCTGGGAGGAGTTGCTGGCCGTCAGATTAGGGTCTGGGATGCGGGGCCTCCCTGCTACTGCAGATAAGGAGGCTGTCCACTTGCCTCCACCCCAGAGAGAAGGGTTACATATCCTGGGTCTAGGTGCGGATTGCCCCTCTGGGGGCAGGGGTACCTGGACCTGGGATATAGAGTATGTTTGGGGAGTGTGATTGTCTGTGCAGTGTCTATTTGTGTCTGTCTACATGTTGGGTGAGTGCCGAGTATTTAGTTGTGTATATGGGGGTGGGAATGCACGTTTGTGTCTGCGTGCGTCTGTTCGTTTGAATTCAAAATCC
Organism: Neolamprologus brichardi; assembly: GCF_056152115.1. Classification (NCBI taxonomy): domain Eukaryota; kingdom Metazoa; phylum Chordata; class Actinopteri; order Cichliformes; family Cichlidae; genus Neolamprologus; species Neolamprologus brichardi. The sequence goes on along the minus strand of NC_142104.1, from coordinate 45,629,804 downwards.
TGCTCCTCACATACGAGCAATGTTCCCTCTAATTTTTCATGTGTCTGAGCGAACACACAAACTCCCTGAGCGGACACTTGGACCACTGTGAGCAACAGCAGACGTGTGCAATGCTGCACAAAATAATCAAATTACAGCATTTACATTTATATAGGACTACTTTTAATTAACTGCTTTAGCCCACTTACAATGAAAACGTAAAAAAAATCTTGTCCATGACCTGTGTAGTATGTTAATACTATTGGACGTAAAAATAACTTGAACTCCAATTTTGAATAAAGCTCTGACTTGTATTATGAGTATGACTCTATGGTCTGGGAGAGAGGCCTGTAACTCTCTGTCTGCAAAATACAGTATATAATGACCAATGTTGGGCAATTAATTAGATAGTTACCACTTCAAAAAAGTAACTGAGTTTTGCAAACAAAGTTTCTTTGCAGCTCTTTACCTAAAAAATGAAGCCAAGACGTTTTTTTAAATAAACATTTCAAACTATTTACAGAACAATCAGCTGTTTTGCATCAAATTGATGGCACACAAATTATTTGTGCCACTCCAAAACATAATTTCTGTCCACTATGAGATCAAGGAGAACAACAGCCTGATACCTGCAGGCCTGACAACAGGAGATGTGTCACTCCTGTAATATGTCACTCCATGGACAATAAAACGCCATTTTTACAGTTTTTTTCCGGCAGTAAATATAAACAACGACAGTATTCGGGAAGAAAGAGCAAACATTGCAGATATTTTTATCATAAGTCTGGTTTTACGTGGCCTATCAACACAATTTAAAAACTGGTATAAAGTCCACACTTTTTTCCGTTAATTGTTCTGTCTGTCCTGCTCACATCTCCAGTGGTTGTACACGTTGTCATTAACGTGGCTTCACTCCACATCAGCCACGCTGCTTTGCTAGCTAAAACACCGAGTGCCGAGTTTTTGGTTGTGTATATGGGGGTGGGAATGCACGTTTTTGTTTGCGTGCGCCTGTTCGTCTGTGTCTATATGTCAGGTTGGGTCTTAGACTCGACCTCTCTGGGAACATCTCAGGTCCTCCAAAGTACGGAGGCCTATCTCCCCTCACCACACTCCCTTCTGGTGGCTGATGCCCTCAGATGTTGGTGTGTTGGTGGTTCTTGTCGACTGGGGCTGGGCGCTCACGTATCTACCGGCTCACTCCTGTTGGTCGATTGGCGGGGCCTGGCGCCTGTGGCCCGGCTGGGCCCCTTCCGGGGGATGGGGTGCCCTCAGGCCTCTGGACTGTGGGCCTGAAGCTCGGTCCTCTCTGGCACAGCTGGCTGCCGGCAGAGGCCGCGGGCACGCCACTGCAACCCCCTCTGGCCTCTGCTCCGTGGCTGCTGGGTGACCTCTCGTTTGGGGCTCTGCTCAGCTCTTCCCAGGAGGGTGGCACGGTTGCCCCCCTTTGGTGGTCCTCCTTGGGTCCTTGTACTCTGGGGCCTCTGGATGTCTGGGGCCTGGATCTCCTACATACCTGCTTCATGCCCTGGGGGACGGGGCTATGGCTCCCCACACTCCCTAGCAGATTGTTACATGGAGAAACCTTTGGAATACAAGCATGCTGATCACCACAGGGGTGCACACAGGTGTACACACGGGTGTTCACAGACACAAACTACACCTTTCTTGGCTGCTACCTCAAAGCAGTCAAAGGAGCTTGCAAAGAAAAGCGTCTGGACTTCTTTAAGTTGCTTGAAGACGTTTCACCTCTCATCCGAGAGGCTTCTTCAGTTCTAAGGTCAAATGGTGGAGAGTCCCAGATATAAACCTGGTGGGAGTGTCCCCCCACAGAGGGACAAAAGGGCCCCCTGATGATCCTCTAATCGCCTGAGCCAAGGTGTGGAACTGGGTGTGGGTCCCAATCAGCCAGAGTTTCGGGTGAGTTCATTGTGAAACCTGGCCCCACCTTATCATGCGAATTCCTGAGGTCAGATGGCCCAGGGTGTGAGTGGGCGTTAAGGCGTCTGGGAAGGGATCTCAAAACTGGATTATAGATGGCAGAGAGTTGGTGTCGTAAACCACCGCCTCTGTTCAAAGATGGTCGCTCACAGTGGACATAGATGGCTTCTTTCACTCCTCTTTCAAACCATCTGTCCTCTCTGTCCAAAATGTGAACATTGGCATCCTCAAAAGAGTGTCCTTTATCCTTAAGATGCAGATGGACTGCTGAGTCTTGTCCTGTGGAGGTGGCTCTTCTGTGTTGTGCCATGCGCTTGTGAAGTGGCTGTTTGGTCTCTCCCATGTAGAGGTCTGGGCATTCCTCGCTGCACTGTACGGCATACACCACATTGTTAAGTCTGTGTTTTGGCATTTTGTCTTTCGGGTGAACCAGTTTTTGTCTGAGTGTGTTGCTGGGTCTGAAGTACACCGGGATGTCATGCTTGGAGAAAACCCTCCTGAGTTTCTCTGATACACCGGCTACATAGGGGATGACAATGTTGTTGCGTCTGTCCTTCTTATCCTCCCTCGCTGGTGTCTGATCTTCTTTTCTGTGCCTCTTTGCTGACTTTAAGAATGCCCATTTAGGATAGCCGCACGTTTTGAGTGCTACTTTTACATGTGTGTGTTCCTTCTTTTTCCCTTCAGGCTTAGAGGGAACATGTTCTGCCCGGTGGTGTAGGGTCCTAATTACTCCAAGTTTGTGTTCCAGAGGGTGATGGGAGTCAAACAGGAGGTACTGGTCCGTGTGTGTGGGCTTCCGGTAAACTTCGATGTTGAGGTTGCCATTCACTTCAATGTGCACAGCGCAGTCCAGGAAAGGCAAACAGTCGTCCTTTGTGTCTTCCCTGGTGAACTTGATGTTTTTATCCACAGCGTTGATGTGCGCAGTGAAGGATTCCACTTCTTGTGTCTTGATTTTGACCCATGTGTCGTCTACATATCTGTACCAGTGGCTGGGTACTCTTCCTTTGAAAGAGCCAAGAGCCTTCCTTTCCACTTCCTCCATGTAAAGTTTGGCTACAATAGGTGACACGGGGGAGCCCATGGCACAGCCATGTTTTTGTCTGTAATAGCCTTCGTTGTATTTGAAATATGTAGTGGTGAGGCAGAGGTCTAACAGTGTGCAAATCTGATCGGGTGTGAAGTTGGTCCTGTCCTCCAAGGAGTTGTCTTCTTGTAGTCGTTTTCTGACAGTCTCCACTGCCTCCGTGGTGGGTATGCACGTGAAGAGAGAGACTACATCAAAGGACACCTCAAAGCACATTGTGCACTGTCTATCTTGCGTGCTGCACAATAACATTTAATATTTAGTATCTACTGTTATCTACTGCTAGCTAGTTTATTGTGATGGTGCTGTATTTATTATGTTGCTCTTTTTTGTTTTTTTTCTCTTCTGTTTTTTTTTCTCCATACAGGTGATCCAGGTGTTTTGTTTGTTTTTCTTTCTTTTTCCCCCCTTTCTCACCGTCTCTTCTCCCCTCTATTTTTCTTTCTCTCCTTCTCTTTCTTTCATTCTTTCTCCCTGTCCTATCCCCCAGTCATGTCTGTCCCATCTGTAACAACCAAAAATAAAATAAAATAAATACATAATTATAATAAAGGTCAATCAAATGGACCAATATGGCAAGGCCATGATGATCCACTTGGTAAAGTAAATCCGCTTGGCATCTTTCTTGGCCTTAAGACAACAATTCTGATGGATAGAGATCCAAACAGGACAAAAAAAAAATAAAATCAGACATAGCATAAATCTTCCCTGCTATGCAGATGACACGCAGCTCTATCTATCCATGAATCCAGGTAACACACACCAATTAGTTAAACTGCAGGAATGTCTTAAAGACATAAAGACCTGGATGGCCACTAACTTTCTGCTTCTTAATTGAGATAAAATTGAGGTTATTGTACTTGGCCCTGAAAATCTTAGAAATATGGTATCTGGGACTTGCGGTGTCATGGTGGCATGAGTAGCAGCATAAACAGGAGCTCCTGCATCGATAGCTAAAATAATCCGAAATTCAAGAATATAATCCATTAAAAGCAACTTTCCCCTCAAGAATAATGAGTGGAGATTAAAAATAAGAAGGGATGAGCCCCAGGCTGAATCTTAGAAACACAACTTGAGAGTTAGACAAATGAAACACGCTCCGAGCAAGAGGGCGAGAAGATGGCGGCGGAGGCCTCAACATCAGCGCTAGGTCCCCTCAGACAGGTGGTGAGTAAAGTAGTGGCGGAGGGCATGCAAGACCTTAAGGCAGAGATGAAGAAGGAGCTATCACTCGTGAGAACAAGTTTGAAAGAGGACATGAAAGCCCAAATGAGCGAGTTAACACACGAGATAAATCAACAGGTTACCGCCGCCACAAGCAGGATCGAGGAGGTGGGGAAACGTCTGGAAGAAATGGAAAGAAACATGGTAGGGAACGAGAAATCGGACATTGGAGTGAGGGATGTCATTTTTCCGGGCTGCTGATCAATACAGGGGGATATATGGTTGGATGGCCTCCTCCCCTGGCCGTGATGGAATATGGCACGTCAATCCCCCTTTGATCATGGAGTGGTGAGGGTCCGATGCAGGTGACTCACATGTTTTTTTTGTTTTTGTTTTTTAGTTTCCCTTTTTCTTTTAAAATAGGAAACGAGAGGGGCCCCACACTGTGGCATTTCCCCCCAGACTGAGAGGAGAGAAAAAAAACCTCTCTTATGGAAGACCTGGTTTATTTGGTTAAGACAAGTTCTGTCTTTGTTCATGTGTGTTTATTATGTGTTCTGAGGGCTGGGAGCATTGTTATGTTGTGCAGGAAATTAAGTTGGAAATACATAGAACATATGCGGTATTATAAGGTATTGTCTTTGAATGTAAATGGTATAAAGAATCCCATTAAGAGGAGTAAGATAGTTTCAAAGCTAAAAAGAGAAAAAAAATGATATTGCGTTTCTACAAGAAACACATCTATCAAAGGAAGAACATGAGAAGTGGAAGAGAATGGGATTCAAAAATATTTATTATGCCTCACATAGATCTGGCAAAAAAAGAGGAGTGGCCATTCTGATACCGAACAAGGTTGGTTTTGAGTTTACTGGGGAACATAAAGATAAAGAGGGAAGATTTGTGTTGGTGAAAAGGAAAATGGAACAGGAAGAAGTCACGCTGTGTAATATATATGCACCCCCTGGTAGTAGTACAGGGTTCTTTAAGGAGATATTCAGTCTTATTGCCGCAGAAAGTGTTGGTACATGTATATGTGCAGGAGATTTCAATTTACTTCTCCATCCAAAATGGGATACAACTAGCCGAGACCGGAGGGGAACTGAATTAGAGAAACAAGTAAAAACAATGTTATCAGAGTTGGGGCTTATAGATATATGGAGATATTTACACAAAAATGAACGCAAATTGACATTTTATTCAGCGAGACATGATATGTACTCGAGGATTGATTATGTCTTTACTTTTAGTAAAGATCTCCACAGAGTGAAGGATTGTATAATAGGACAGAGAAATTTATCTAATCATTCGGGACTAATTATGAAGATTGGGTTTAAAGCTAGCCCCAAAAACACCTTATGGAGGCTTAACACAGGTCTGTTAAATAATGACTCGTTTAAAAGAGAAATGGGACAGGAGTTAAAAACATATTTGGAACTCAATGACAATGGAACAGTTAATCCTACAATTTTATGGGATGCGGTTAAGGCATACTTTAGGGGTAAAATTATTGCAACATGTGCAGTCCTAAAGAAAGTGAGAGCAAAAAAGCTGTCAGATTTGCAGTAAAAATTGGAAAAATTGAAACAACTGCACACCGTTACAAGGTGCCCCCAGGTATTGGAGCAGATGAGGCCGGTTAAACAGGAGATCCACAAAATTTTAAGTGAGGAAATTGAAAAAAAATATATATATAATAGACAACGGTGGTCTGAGGCAGGACCCAAAGCTGCTAGGCTATTATTATGGAGACTCAGGAGGCAACAACAGGAGAACACTATTCATAAAGTTCGAAATTTAAAAACAAATAAGATAACTACTAAACTCGAAGAAATTCAGAGAGCATTTGAAGAATATTACGCTGAGCTATACACACAACCGGATGAAGCAGATGAGCATAAGATTCAGAATTTCTTATCCAGCCTAGATCTACCATTTATAGGTAAGCAACAGAATGAAAAACTCATCAGAGAAATATCAGCAGAAGAGATTAACATTGGGATCTCAAAACTCAAGACTTTTAAAGCCCCAGGATGTGATGGATTTCCACCAGAGTGGTATAGGCAGATGAGGAAACCCTTAATCCCGCTACTAAAGGCCTCTTTTAATTACACTATGAGTGGGGGGGCGCTCCCACCATCGTGGCGGGAGGCATATATCTCTGTCATACCAAAAGCAGGGAAGGATAAAACTGACCCCAGACATTATAGGCCTATTAGTGTGTTAAATATAGACTAGAAACTATTTGCCGCAGATTTGGCTAGGAGGTTGAGTACATTGATGCACACGCTGATAGAGGAGGATCAAACAGGCTTCATTGGTAACAGACAAACACACGATAATATCAGAAGGGCCATTCATATTATTGACCAGATACTTAAAGGGAAAACTGGAACAGTTCTCATTGGGCTTGATGCGGAAAAGGCATACGATACGGTCGGGTGGGAATTTCTGTTTCATGTGTTGAAGAGATTTGGGCTATGTGACAGGTTTATTCAATGTATAAGAATGATCTCCAACAGCGAGGATCAAAGTTAATGGAAGCCTCTCAAATCGGATAACACTACAACGTGGCTGTAGGCAGGGCTGCCTGTTGAGCCCACTGCTCTTTAACCTTTTCATTTAGCCGTTGGCTCAATGTATCAGGGAAGAGACTCGATTGGAGGGGGTTACAACGGGGAATGTGGAAAATAAAATTTGCTTGTATGCAGACGACGTGCTGGTAGCACTAGGAAACCCAGAAGAGGGAATTCCTCTGCTTATGGAAATACTGGAAGAATGTGGCAGACTGTCTGGTTATAGACTAAACATTCGAAAAACTCAAATCTTGACATTCTTTTTTAACCCCTCAAGACAATTGGTAACAAGATATAGATTCGGATGGCATCAATCTCAAATGGAGTATTTGGGGATCCTGCTGACAAAAGACCTTGCAGGTATAATTGGGTGAACAAGAAGATATATGAAGATCTGGAGAGGTGGGGTCTGCTCCACCTCGATCTGGGCAGCAGAGTTAGAGCAATAAAGATAAATATCCTCCCAAAGCTGCTATATTTGTTTGCAGCACTTCCAATGGAGGTTCCAGCAAAACAATTTAGGGAGTGGGATATGCATTGCTCAAAATTCATATGGGGAAATAAAAGGCCAAGAGTGAAATATGCAACAATGCAGCTGCCTGGTGAGCGGGGGGGCATGGCTCTACCGTGCTTTGAGGATTACTATCTGGCAGCCCAGATCAGACCTCTAGTGTGCTTGTGTAACTCTAAGTTTGAGGCAAAATGGAAGGACATTGAGCTCTCTTTGATGGATTTCCCAATACAGTCTGTTCTGGGGTCTCTTGAGAGTTTACCACAGGCATATCAGATGCAAAATTTATGTGTAAGTTTTTCCCTGAAAAAATGGGCAGATGTGATTAAAATGTTTGGTCTTAATAGGGAAATAGGGTTTCTGGGATGGCCAGCGTATCTCCCACGCTTCCTTCCAGCATTGTTAGACCATAAATTCAGGGAGTGGTCCAGGCATGGAATCACTGCGATCTGTAAGATAGTGAAGCATGGGGAGCTGATAAATTTTGAGGACGTGTCAGATTTACGAGATTGGCAGGGAAGATTTTTATCGTTACCTACAGGTTCGGAGCTTCTTCCGGAAGGAAATTAGAATGCTTGATGCAGACCCTAACCCTAAGCGCCTTGAGGCGACTTTTGTTGTGATTTGGCGCTATATAAATAAAATTGAATTGAATTGGATAGATGCTAGTGGGGTGATCCAAATATTTATGGATGCTTATGGTGAGAACATTATAAGAGGTACTATAGGCAAAATGTACAGAAGTTTTACAGCTATGAAAAAGACCTCAAGAAGATATGTCAGTCATCGATGGGAAAAATAAGCAGTTATAACGATCTCAGAGGAAGATTGGTTGCGGATGTGGAAGAATGTGTTATCTACCACAAATTCCTTAACATGGCGAGATTTTGGATGGAAGAATTTAATTAGATTCTTCATCACACCAAAGCAGAAATCAAAAATAAGGTGCTTCATGCTGGAGGGAGTGCGGGGAGGTCGCTGCAGGTTGCTTCCATGTCTTCCGGTCATGCCCTAAACTGAAGACCTTTTGGGAGGAGATTAAACAAATGGTGATGGATGTGCTGGAAGTAACACTGGACTTCTCCTTTAGTACCATGTACCTTGGGAATATCCCTGAGGATATAAATAACAGAGACTCATACTTACTGAAAATAATTATGGTTGTATGCAAAAAGGTAATTACTAGGTGTTGGTTACAGACAAGCCCCCCCACACGGAAGCTGGTCATAGACATTATTAACACAATTCATCATATGGAACTGATTACCCTCTCACTGTGGCTACAGAAGGAGAAAGGAGAGAGACTTTGGGAGCGATGGGATCATTATACGTCAAGAGGCTAGAAACTGATACCTCTGTGATGCAGAGGGAAAGCTACGAATTTGTTTGAATGGAACATGCACCTGTGTAATATGTAATATGTGTAAGTAAAACAAGGCGTTGTGTATTTTGGAATATGTAAACATATGTGAATGTGTTGGTTTCCCTTGCCCTCTTTAGTTCTGTATGTAAAATAAGATGAAAATCAATAAAGAGAAAGTGTTAAAAAAAAAGAAAAAAGAAAAAAAAGAAATATGGTATCTAACCAGATTCTTACTCTGGGTGGCATTACCTTGGCCTCCAGTAATGCTATGAGGAACCTTGGAGTCATTTTTGACCAGGACATGTCCCTCAATGCACATATTGAACAAATATGTAAGACTGCTTTCTTCCATTTGTGCAACATCTCTAAAGTTAGAAATATCCTGTCTCAGAGTGACGCTGAAAAACTAGTCCATGCATTTATTACTTCCAGGCTGGACTACTGTAATTCATTATTCTCAGGATGTCCTAAAAACTCCCTGAAAAGCCTTCAGCTAATCCAAAATGCTGCAGCAAGAGTACTGACAGGGACTAGAAAGAGAGACCAGATTTCTCATGTATTGGCTTCCCTTCATTGGCTTCCTGTTAAATCCAGAATTGAATTCAAAATCCTGCTCCTCACATACAAGGTCTTAAATAATCAGGCCCCATCTTATCTTAATGACCTTGTAGTGCCATATCACCCTATTAGAGCACTTTGCTCTCACACTGCAGGCCTACTTGTTGTTCCTATTTTAAAAGTATTTAAAAGTAGAATGGGAGTGAGAGCCTTCAGTTTTCAGGCCCCTCTTCTGTGGAACCAGCTTCCAGTTTGGATTCGGGAGACAGACACTATCTCTACTTTCAAGATTAGGCTTAAAATTTTCCTTTTTGCTAAAGCATATAGTTAGGGCTGGATCAGGTGACCCTGAATCCTCCCTTAGTTATGCTGCAATAGACGTAGGCTGCCGGGGGATTCCCATGATGCATTGAGTTTTTCCTTTCCAGTCACCTTTCTCACTCACTATGTGTTAATAGACCTCTCTGCATCATATCTGTTATTAACCTCTGTCTCTCTTCCACAGCATGTCTTTCATCCTGTTTTCCTTCTCTCACCCCAACCGGTCGCAGCAGATGGCTGCCCCTCCCTGATCCTGGTTCTGCTGGAGGTTTCTTCCTGGTAAAAGGGAGTTTTCCTTCCCACTGTTGTCAAAGTGCTGCTCATAGAGGATCATATGATTGTTGGGTTTTTCTCTGTACCTATGAAGCGCCTTGAGGCGACGTTTGTTGTGATTTAGCGCTATATAAATAAAATTGGATTGAATTGAATTTTTCTTCTTTCTTCTTTGTACTTGTCAGTCTTACCTTTCCTGCTTTTAACTGACTTCATTTTTGTAGCACCCTCAAGGATTGACGTACGCACGATGTAGTTATAGAACAGGGTTTATTCTGGTCTTGGCAACCCGTGAGAACTGCTCACGGACAAAACAATAATACAAAAACATCACATCAAGCTCTTGTACTTAGTGTCAATCAATCAAAAATCCTTAATTACAGAAAAAAAAACCATTTAAAAAACACAAACCTCGTGAGCTGACATCCAGGAGGTGCTAAATAGTCCTTTATGGCCTTATTACCTTATCCTCCATCTTCTTTCTCAATTATTTCCACTCTTTAAATGATATTTTCTCCATGTGTGGAGCTAACTGTGAGCTGCAGCATGCAGACACCATCCGCGCTAGCAAAAGAAAAAGTGGCTGGGTGGAGACCCAAACAGCAAAACTGTACCCTACACAGTTTACCACCAGAGGGCGCAAAGGAACAAAATCCAGACATACAGCTTAACAAATATCAAATTCAACAAACATCAAATGCAAAAGACCGTTACAATTTTTCTTTTTCTTTGTTTTGTCCACATTGTGAAAATCTATATTTCGATCTCACTAACTTTGCTTACAGTAACCCTAAATGAACCTAGACTTTGTCTGTGAAGGTTCTCAGTCATCCAGGTCATCGTAGTCAAAGGAGCTTGCAAAGAAAAGCGTCTGGACTTCTTTAAGTTACTTGAAGACGTTTCACCTCTCATCCGAGAGGCTTCTTCAGTTCTAAGGTCAAATGGTGGAGAGTCCCAGATATAAACCTGGTGGGAGTGTCCCCCCACAGAGGGACAAAAGGACCCCCTGTTGATCCTCTAATCGCCTGAGACAAGGTGTGGAACTGGGTGTGGGTCCCAATCAGCCAGAGTTTCAGGTGAGTTCATTGTGAAACCTGGCCCCACCTTATCATGCGAATTCCTGAGGTCAGATGGCCCAGGGTGTGAGTTGCACCAGGCTGCACCAACTGTGAGGCTGGCACCAGACAGCCCAACAAGAAAACAAAACCACCAAAAAAAACAACCCGACCAGGGCGGGCGGCGGGGGCCCAGGACAGAGGGCCGGAGCAAAACAAAACAGGCGCACAAGAGGGAAAAAAACAAAACAAAAAAACAAAACACGAGCCAGCACCAAAAAGCAACAACAAAAGATTACACCGGAGCCCAAGAGAACAGTGTCCAAAACAAAAGAGTTCAGGGGACCGGCCAGGGGGCTGACAGCACAGGAGTCCAAACAGTTCAGGGGGCCAACCGTGCGGACGGCAACGGTGGCGACTCAGACGAAGGGGGTCCGGGGGCCGACCGCGAGGAAGGCCACGGCGGCGACGTGAAAGCAGTTTAGGGGGCCGACCGTGCAGACGGCAACGGCGGCGACCCAGGTGACGGGGGTCCGGAGGCCGGCCGCGCGGAAGGCAGCGGCGCCGACGTGGACGCGGTTCAGGGGGCCGACCGTGCGGAAGGCAACAGTGGCGACTCAGGCAAAGGGAGTCTGGGGGCCGCTTAAGACGGCGAAGGGGCCCGGCCAGTGGGCAGGAAAGTGGCCGGTTAGCTGCAGCCCCAGATGAGGCCGCAGGCGGCGTGGATGATGATGCCGCAGGCGGCGTGGATGATGAGGCTGCAGCTGGCGTGGATGCCGAGGCTGCAGGCGGCGGCGTGTGAGCCGAGGCTGCAGGCGGCGGCGTGTGAGCCGAGGCTGCAGGCGGCGGCGTGTGAGCCGAGGCTGCAGGCGGCGGCGTGTGAGCTGGAGGCGGAAGCGCTGCAGGCGGCGGTGTGGGAGCCGGAGGCGGTGTGGAAGCCGGAGGCGGAAGCGCTGCAGGCGGCGGCGTGGAAGGCGGTGGCGTGGGAGCCGGAGGCGTGGGAGCCGGAGGCGGCGTGGAAGCCGGAGGCGGAAGTGCTGCAGGCGGCGGCGTGGAAGGCGGCGGCGTGGAAGCCGGAGGCGGAAGCGCTGCAGGCGGCGGCGTGGGAGCCGGAGGCAGCGTGGAAGCCGGAGGGGGCGTGGAAGCGCTGCAGGCGGCGGCGTGGGAGCCGGAGGCGGCGTGGAAGCCGGAGGCAGAAGCGCTGCAGGCGGCGGTGTGGGAGACGGAGGCGGCGCGGAAGCCGGAGACGCAGCAGGCTGGACGGGTCCCTCGGACCCTCCAGCAGAGACAGGAGACAAAGGCCGGAGCGGTCCCCCGGACCCTCCAGCGGAGACAGGAGACAAAGGCCGGAGCGGTCCCTCGGACCCTCCAGCGGAGACAGGAGACAAAGGCCGGAGCGGTCCCTCGGACCCTCCAGCGGAGACAGGAGACAAAGGAGACAAAGGCCGGAGCGGTCCCTCGGACCCTCCAGCGGAGACAGGAGACAAAGGCCGGAGCGGTCCCTCGGACCCTCCAGCGGAGACAGGAGACAAAGGCCGGAGCGGTCCCTCGGACCCTCCAGCGGAGAAAGCGACAAACCGTGCCAATGGCAGCTAAACCATGAAAAGCACCCTGAGTCGAAATAAGACTTTCTCCCTGCATGGAGTGAATGAGTGTAACTGGTACTACTGGGGCCTGAACCACAGGTGACACTGGAGGCGCTGGAGCGTGAACTACTGGTGACACTGGAGGCGCTGGAGCATGAACTACTGGTGACACTGGAGGCGCTGGAGCGTGAACTACTGGTGACACTGGAGGCGCTGGAGCGTGAACTACTGGAGGCGCTGGAGCGTGAACTACTGGAGGCGCTGGAGCGTGAACTACTGGAGGCGCTGGAGCGTGAACTACTGGAGGCGCTGGAGCGTGAACTACAGGTGGCACCGGAGACTGAGCTGACAGTGGCTGCCGGGCGGCTGACCGAGCTGACAGTGGCCGCCGGGCGGCTGACCGAGCTGACAGTGGCTGCTGGGCAGGCGACAAGCTGTTCACACCATCATCTGCCGCACAGAACACAGCCCCTGAATGAACAGTCACACAGTCCAAAAACGGAAAAGAGTCCCCACTCACCACAGCCGGCTAATTAGAAGTCCGAACGTCTGGCTGTGGGGTGGCGCGCCGGTGGCGCGATCGGCGTGATCGGTGTTTCCTCCCCGCAGACGGCTCCGACGGGCCGGGCAGGATCACATCCAACGAGTCGGGCAGCAAGGCAGGAGTGGCTGAGAGAAGGTGGGGAGTGTGCTGGAGAAACGCCTGCATGGTCAGAGGAAGTGATTTCAAAAGCCATCGGAGGCTGGAAAAGAGCCGTTGTAGCCGCTTTTCAACGGTGCGGCGAAGCTCGTACGGAGGGTTCTCCAGCCACAGCCCGAGGAGAATTTCCACGTTGTAGCTGATGTCATCCTGGAGCTCCTCGGAAGGATCGAGTGCCGCAGGGTCCATGTTGGCTGGTTTGTACTGTCACGGTCTGCCGGGGCAAGCCGTGTGGTGATTATTTAGGACCCGGAAGCGGCAGCTCTGGTGCAGGTGAGTATTTATTTACAAAAGTAAATACAACAGAAATGGCGCGGGTGAAGCTGTAACAGAAAACCTAAACTGTGCAAACTAACAAAACAAACCAGAACAAAGATGCAGGGAGGTCCGGGGAAAATATACACAGAGAGATTCAATTCAATTCAATTTTATTTATATAGCGCCAAATCACAACAAAAGTCGCCTCAAGGCGCTTCATAGATAGAGAGAAAAACCCAACAATCATATGAACCCCTATGAGCAAGCACTTTAGCAACAGTGGGAAGGAAAAACTCCCTTTTAACAGGAAGAAACCTCCGGCAGAACCAGGCTCAGGGAGGGGCAGCCATCTGCTGCGACCGGTTGGGGTGAGAGATATACACAGAGAGATGGATGGAGAAACGCAGGGAGACCGAGGGGAAACAACACAGACGAACCAGCAACGACTATGACAGAAGACACGACTTAAAAACACTCAGAGAACACAGGGAGATTACACACAGGTGGGGGACACAGCTGGGAGTGATAAACGTGACGAGACTAGGGAGGCAAACTGAAAACACTCACATAAGACGCAGACCTTCACAATAAAACAGGAAACACACACACGCAAAGACACAGACTAGGAAACGTGGACTTAACACAGGAATAGATGGCAGAACAGAATACACTAAACAGGAGGAACAGAACCAAAATCACTAATAGAAAACACAAAACGCTGGGTCAAAAGGACCCAGGATCATGACAAAACGTAAACTAAACACAATGAACACAGGACCTCTTTCAAAATAAAACAGGAAACATAATGAAACACAGACCTGACAATATTAACTTGACAAAAGATTTGCAGACATGAAACACATGAAGGGCAAGGGAGTCTTAACACAGGGGTAGGAAGACACAAGGGGAATCTAATAACAAAGAACTGTAATCACAACTTAGGCATAATAGGAATGAACTTAGAAAACATAAAGGGCTTAAACATAAAAATAAACTAAAACTCAAAACCCAGGTTCGTGACACAAACATTACGGAGCAGAAACAAAAAGCTAAAGAGAAACTGAGGAGTCAGGACTCCATGTGAACCAGGAGAAGTGCTCAGCTCTGTGTTTTGATATGTTTGATTAAAACTATGCCATCTAACTGCTCAGACTGAGTCAGAGTCAGAGTAAAGTTCAGATGCTGAAGTGTGAAGACATGAAGACATGTAGCTGCACGTGTGAACACACTGATCCCAGATCAGCTCTGCTGTATTTGTAACATGAACCTTTCTGCTGCAAAGCTTCAAAGGTTCAGCATTTTTCTCTGTCTACTAGATCCAGTGACACTTTCTACCTTCACCTGTGCAAACTAGCCTGCAGTTAATATTTGCTAAATTTAGTAACTTCAGGCTATTTAGTATTTATAATAGCCAGTAGTTCACACAAATGTTATCCTGTCCTATATAATGTTTAAAATCCTTAAATTCTTGTTAAGTTTATATGAACATTAAGTTTCTTTTTTTTTTTTTTTTTTTTTTTTTTTTTTGCCTGTCCCATTTGGTTCTTTAGCCGTCAGAATTTTTGTCTGAAGACCAACAAGGATACCCAATGGATTTATTTTGCCAAATGGATCATCATGGCATTGCCGTATTGGTCCATTTGATCGACCTTTGTTTTTATTATTTATTTTATTTTATTTTCAGTTGTTACAGACGGGACAGACATGAGTGAGGGATAGGAAAGGGAGAAAGAAAGAGGAAGGAAAAGAAAAACAGAAGGGGAGAGGGACAGTGAGAAAGGGGGGGAAAAAAATATCTCCGGGATCACCTGTTGAGAGAAAAAGAATAGAAAACAAGCAAAAAAAACAATAAAACAAAACAAAGCAACATACTATACACAACACCATCGCATTAATCTAGCTAAGTGTAAACAGCAGTAAATACTAAATATTGAATGTTGTTGTGCAGCACGCAGGACAGACAGCGCACAATGTGCTTTGAAGTAGCAGCCAAGAAAGGTGTGATTTAAGTCTACAAACAGTGAACACCTGTGTGCACACCTGTGTGGGTCGGCGCGCTTGTATTCAAATGGTTTCCCCATGTAATGGTCTGCAAGAGGATGTAGAGAGCCATAGCCCTGTCCCTCAGGGCATGAAGCAGGCATGGAGGAGATCCAGGCCCCAGACATCCAGAGGTCCCAGAGTGCAAGAGCCCAAGGAGGACCACCGGAGGGGCATCCGTGCCACCTTCATGGGAAGGGCTGAGGATACCCAGACGAGGGGTCACCCAGTAGCCACCGGGCAGAAACTAGAGGGGGCTGCACCGGCGTGCCCGCCGGCTCCGCTGGCAGCCAGCTGTGCCAGAGTGAACCGAGCCGCAGGCACAGAGGCCAGAGGCCCGAGGGCCCTCCGCGCCCCGGAAGAGGCCTGACTGAGCAGTAGGCGCCAGGCCCCGCCAAGTAGCCACCGGGAGTGAGCTGGCACATGACCTGAGCGCCCAGCCCCGGACACCAAGAACCAACAATGCACCGACCCCTGAGGGCATCAGTCACCGGCAGGGAGTGTGGTGAGGGGAGATAGGCCTCCACACTTGGAGGGCCTGGGAGTTCCCAGAGAGGTGGAGTCTAAGACCCGACCTGACATATAGACACAGACAAACAGGCACACACAGACACAGACATGCATTCCCACCCTCATGCACACATATACAAACACTCAGCACTCACCCAACGTAGGAATAAACGTAAATGGACATGTACACACAATCACACTCCCCAAACATACTCTATACCCCGGGTCCAGGTATCCTCGCCCCCAGAGGGGGAAACGGCACCCAGACCCAAGAGATGTTACCCTTCCCTCCGGGGTGGAGGCTAGCAGACCACCCCAGGCTCCGCAGCAGCAGGGAGGCCAATCGGACAGCCAGCATCTCTTCCCAGCCCCCCCGCCTCGATGGCTAGCAGAGAACGGGGGTGTGTTAAGACCCCATACCCTCCTCCTCCCGCTCAAGTGTAGTGTTGCTGCGTGTTGCTCTAAAGTGTGTTTAAAACAAGGGAGAGCATGGTGCTGCTGCCAGAGAGCAGCAGGTGTTAGCACGGCCCCTCCCGAGAACCCTCAATGTCTACATGGATTTAAAATTGAGAGGTGGGCACCGGCGCCAGAGGTAGGTTTGAATACACAGACCGTCTACTGGACGCCGTTAACGTGCCCACCCTCAAGGCCCTATATATATATATATATGTGTGTGTGTGTTATGAGAGTGTAAGTAATGTGGATGTCTAAGTTGTGAGATAAAATTGAGGCACAGGTGGCCAGAAGAGGACAGAGGGGGGGGGGAATGTCTCCCCTGCACCCTGGTGACACACCCGCACCCCAAAGCCCTACCTGTGTGGGTGGGTGTGGTGGAGCGGGAAGAGGGAGGCAGCCGGGGATGGGGAGGAAAAGAAGGGAGGGGAGGGTGTCCCTCCCTAGGGCCAGCTCCCCCGCTGACCCCAATAGGCACCCCCGTCCTCTGGTATCCACCAAGGCAAGGGAGCCCAGGCCCATCCAGACCGGGGCCTACGGCAGCAGCACCGCCAAGCCCCACAGGACCCGGGGCAGCCCACCCCACCCCACCGCAGAGGAAACTGTACCCACCCCAACATTCAATCATCTCCCAGACTACACAAGACACAGACACCCAGGTTAAGTTTATTCTCCACCTCTCCTATGTCTCTCCCCCACCTGCAGAGTGGACTCCTGCAAAGATGGAACAACCTCCCTGCCAGTTGAAGAGCCCCCCGGTTAGGCCGATGCACAAGAGGCCCCCTGCGCCAGGGCTGAGCCCCCGTGCACCCACCCGCCCACAACCTCGGCGACACACCGACGAGGACCGAAGCCCCCAAGGCCCAGCCAGAGCCCCAGCACGGAGGCGAAGCACCCCCGAACCCCAAACCCCCACGCCCGCCCCGGATCCACTCAGGGGCAGCCAGGCCACCAGGCCAGTAACCTACGTCCGCCAGCACAGACCATCCTCCAGCCCCGCTGCACGCAGCCACGAGGAGAACACCCTCTGAGAGCGACCAGAGCCACTAACCAGGTTATGAACACAACCCCCGGGTTAAGCCCTCCAGGGATAACGTCTCTAGGGGTCCTCCAGGTGCCCTAAGCCCATCCCAACCTCCACATCAACCACAAAAGCCAAGGCGGGACCAAACCACGACCCCCCAACCCCGCTAGGTGATGGAGCCGATCAAAGGAGCCCAGAGGGATTGATCTAATGTGGTGGCAGAGGCTATATCGAGACTAATGTGATCTATTAGATAGTTTCTATATTGGCTAGAATTAAGATTATTTTTATTTTTCCAGTTCATGAGGACCGTTTTCTTGGCGATGCATAGGGCAGTAAAAACCATGTGGACTGTATTAGTTTCTGTAGTGACATCATCCAAATTTCCCAACAAGCATACTAAAGGGGAGGTTGGAATTTTACATTTCAGACACTTTGATAAGTCTTCACATATCTCGTGCCAAAACTTCTGCACTGGTGGACAGAACCAAAGAGCGTGGATGTAATTGTCTGGTGTATTGCCTTGACAGTGTGAGCAGTTGTTGGCGGATGTAAAGCCCATCTTGAACATTCGATGACCTGTATAGTGCACTCTATGCAGTATTTTGTATTGTATTAATTGCAGATTGGGATTTTTAATCAATTTAAAGGTTTTTAAGCACATCTGAGACCAGACGTTTTGGTCTAAGCTGACTGATAAATCTGCTTCCCACTTTGCAATAGGAAGGGATATTGATTCATCTATTTTAGAAAGTGTTCTGTATATTTTAGATAATAGTTTGGGGGATTTAAGAGTAAGAAATTGAACCACACTTGGTGGTGTTTGTAATTCAACTTGACTGAGGTTAAATTTCTTTTTTACTATGGATTTAATTTGTTGATATTCTAAAAATCTTTTCTTGTTGATCCCATATTGTGTAACTAGTCTGTCAAATGGAATAAATTCTGTTCCCTCTAATATATGTTCTAAGTATTTAATTCCTTTACAACTCCATTCTGGGAAATTAATCTTATTATTGTTTTGTAATATGTCTGGGTTATTCCAGATAGGTGTACGTTTGCATGGGATTAATGAAGACTCCGTTATTTTTAGAAACTCTCACCATGCTGTCAGAGAAAAGCTGATGTTGATGCTTTTAAAGCATTCATGTCTTTTGATGTTTGAGCTAATAAATGGTAGGTCTGAAATCTCTAGATCATTGCATAGTGCCTGTTCAACATCTAGCCAGGGCTCATCTAAGAGGGAACATTTTAACCATTCTGAGATGAACTGAAGCCTGTTGGCTAAGAAGTATTGGTGAAAATTAGGCAGATCTAATCCTCCTCTATCCTTGGTTCTTTGTAGTGTTTTTAAGCTGATACGCGGGGGTTTATCTTTCCAAAGGAATTTAGAAATATGTGAATCCAGAGATCTGAACCAATCTTGTGATGGTTTGTTGGGGATCATTAAAAATAAGTAATTTATTTTTGGCAAGATCATCATTTTTATAGTGGCGACCCTTCCCATGAGTGATATGGGTAGAGATTTCCATCTAGTCAGATCGCCTTCTACTTTCTTTAGAAGTGGGATGTGGTTTAATTTAATTAAGTCTGAAAGCTTAGGAGAAACATTAATACCTAAATATTTAATATTTCCAGATTGTAGTGGGGCAGAAGATGAATTATGGAAGGAGCAGTTAATGGGAAGAACTGTAGATTTTGGCCAATTAATTGAATAATCTGAAACTCTTGAAAACCAGTTTATTAGAGTAATTACCTCAGAGAGGTTGATTTGTGAGTTTTGCAGAAAAAGCAACACATCATCCGCATAGAGACTGATTTTATGTTCTACGTTCTTACATTTTATGCCCTTAATTGTTGTAGTCTGTCTAAATGCTGCTGCTAGAGGTTCGATAAAAATTGCAAAAAGTGAAGGGGAGAGTGGGCATCCCTGTCTGGTGCCCCTCATGAGACAAAAGCTGGAGGATGTCTGGTCATTTGTTCTGATACGAGCTGTTGGGGAATTGTATAATATTCTTATCCAATTTATGAAAGAGTTTCCAAAACCAAATTTGTGTAAAGTTGCAAATAAAAATTTCCAGTTAACTCTGTCAAATGCTTTTTCTGCATCTAGAGATAATATTATGGTTTCAATGTTTTTATTGTATGAGTAGTCTATTAAATTAAATAATCTACGAGTGTTTGTTGAGGAGTGCCGACCTTTTATGAAACCAGTTTGGTCAGGATGAATTAAGAGGGGGGTTATTTTCTCTAATCTCTTTGAGAGAGCTTTGCAGATTATTTTAAGGTCTACATTTATAAGGGATATTGGACGATAACTTGAGGGAAATAAAGGGTCTTTTCCTGGTTTTAGCAGGAGATTAATGTTGGCAGAATTCATATTTGGTGGTAGTCTGCCATTTTTCTTGATTTCCTGCAACAATCTATGGAATACTGGTGCCAAAATTGTCCAGAATTCTTTGTAGAATTCTGCAGGAAAGCCGTCTGGACCTGGAGCCTTGTTATTGGGCATACTTATCAGGGCTTCCTGGAGTTCACCTGGCGTCAGTGGCGAATCCAGTGCTATTGCTTGACTGTCTAGTAATTTTGGAAGAGTTACGTTGTCAAGAAACAAATCAATTTCATTTTTAGACGGGTTTATTTGTGGTGAATATAAAGTTTCATAGAAATCCCTAAAAATGTTGTTTATTCTTCCAGGGTCATATATTGTGTTCCCCGATAAATCTTTAGTAGCACATATAGTTGTTTTTTCTTTATTTATTTTTAACTGGTTTGCTAGAAATCGACCTGATTTGTTACTGTGTTCAAAATTCTGCAAGCGAAGTCTTTGTACAAGGAATTGTGTTTTTCTATTAATAATTTCATTTAATTCTAGTTTTGTTTTGCATATTTTGTTCATTATTTCTTGATCTTGGTGGAACGCGTAGGCTTCTTCTAAGGATTTGATGGTTTTTTCTAATTCCTGAATATTTTTGTTTTCTTCTTTCTTTTTGTGTGATGAGAAAGAAATTATTTTACCTCTCATCACAGCTTTTCCTGCTTCCCATAGAACAGAAGCAGATGTTCCGGGAGTGTCATTAAAGTCTAAATATGAAATCCATTCCTTTTTAAAATATTTAATAAAGTCTTCATCTTTAAGTAGTGATGTGTTAAATCTCCAGTTTTTACTTGGCGTAGTATTATTCTTGTGCATTAGTGTTAAAGATACAGAAGCATGATCGCTGACAGCTATAGGGTGAATCTCAGTGTCTGAAATGTCACTCAGCAGTGAGCTGCTGACCAAAAAATAATCCAGACGAGAGTAGGAGTGATGAACATGTGAGAAGAAAGTATATTCCTTACTGTTGGGGTGAAGGGAGCGCCATGCATCGCAAAGGCCATAGTCGCTCATATACTGTTTGATTATATTTGTGGATTGCCAATTGCGCTGAGTTCCTGTTGTGTTGAGCCTATCCATTTCTTCATTTAGTCCAAGGTTGAGGTCGCCTCCAAGAATGAGTGTGCAATCAAGGTGTTCAGAGAGTGCACTAAAAAATCCGTGGAAGAATGAGGGTTCATCAACATTTGGACCATATATACTTACAATACATAGTTTTTTGTTCAATATTGATAGTTTAATAATTAGGAATCTACCCTCTCGATCTATAACTGTATCGAGTACTGTAAAATTAACATTTTTATGTATTAAAATTGCTACTCCTCTTTGTCTAGAATTATAACAAGCTGCAAACACATTAGTAAACTCAGGTGTTTTAAGTTCGTTTAAACCTGTAACAGGTCTGTGAGTTTCTTGTAATAAAACAACATCTGCCTGTAGTTTTTTAAGC
Organism: Neolamprologus brichardi; assembly: GCF_056152115.1. Classification (NCBI taxonomy): domain Eukaryota; kingdom Metazoa; phylum Chordata; class Actinopteri; order Cichliformes; family Cichlidae; genus Neolamprologus; species Neolamprologus brichardi. Next base: position 45,608,578 of record NC_142104.1, on the reverse strand, counting down.
TGGTTAAATATCTTTAACCTCTTTCCTCTGGTGCCAGCCCCATTTACATTCCATGTGACAAACCTCAGCATGCCCATAATTGTGTGTGTATGTCTAATGATGTAAGCTGGGTGTTTCGTTTAGACGGGTGGAGAGAATGTGGAAACATCACTTGTTTGTAAATAGAAAGAGAAAAAAGTGTGGTGATAGGCTCCATAAGTCTGACTATGTGTGTGACTATTCACTAATATGAACAAGCGTGGCTTGTGTATGTGTCCTGTAAGTCTGTGCTTGCTGTGAGGCTGTTGTAAATGTGCTGCCGTTGAGCGCATGTGTTTGCGTGATCGTGGTGTGAAAATATGGAGAAATAGAGGGTGTTGTTTGTAGGTGAGTGGGGAAGTAGGTGATCACAGCAGTGAAAGACAAGAGAAAGAAAGAAACCACATAAACTGTGAGCGACAACAAAAACAAAGAAAAGAAACGGAAACATTCCAATTAAAGTAATGACGGAGGGTGACGGTGTTATATCTGCTATGACATCATACTGATATTACTAGGTTAAACCCATGTTAAAGGAGAAAGTGTGAATGAATAAGAAAAGAATGTAGCGGGTTCTTATCTGGAGTGCAGTCAATATAACCACGGTGTGGTGCCGGGGTCGCGGTAGAGCTGTCCGTCCACGTAGAGCCGGTCCACGGCGATGACAGCACGGGAACCTTTCAGGATGAAGCTACGTCGGACTGGGAACAGGACCTTGCGTCGTTCCAGGATCTCTTTGGGGAACTGGTCGTTCACGCTGAAGTCCGTTCCTTTCAGTTCCCTGCCGCGACTCTTCACCTGTTCCTTCTGTTTGAAATGACCAAATTTGGCCACAATAGGACGTGGTCTCCCGGTCCGCGACCTCACGCCCCCCAAGCGATGCACTCTATCGAAGGCGATGTTCTTTACGGTGTCCTCCGGCAGCTTCAGGTGGATTTTAATGAAGCTTTTCACCGTTGCCTCCGCGTCCTCTCCGGTAGATTCTGGAATACCAGAAAAAACAAGATTATCTCTCATGCTACGGGCTTGTAGATCGATAACGGACTCTTTTATTTTTTTATTTTCAGTGTTTAGCTGGGTCACGTTATCAGCGAGAGATTTGACCGACTCCCGTAGCGTGGCATTTTCAGCGGCAAGCGTTTCCACCTGCTGCTGGCTGAATTCCAGGGATTCTCTCAGAGATTTAAATTCCCGGTGTAAAATCTCCACCAGGGACAGCCTCGCATCGAAACTGGACAATCGCTTGTCGATTGACTCCAGGATATCTGCGATGTCTTTGCCGGCAGGCGATGTTGTGCCGGGGGAGTCTGCCGGGCGACATCTCTTCGATGACGGAGTCTCGGTTTTGGCCGGGGAAGATGCACTCTGGGCCTTCTTCATTACTAAATCTTGGAAGCAGCGGTCGATGTATTCTTGGAGAGCGTCTAAACTCTCCCCGTTGTCCTCCAGGGTGTTAGAGATGATAAGACAGATGTTGTTAGTTATATGACAGTTGGTTAGTTTATTTGGCAGTACTGAAGCTTAAGGAAACTTTGTTAGACTCTACGCTACCATTCGCTTTTTTTTCCGCCAAATCTCCGGCGTCTGACGTCACCTACAACATGGGTCGCTTACCTTACCCGTCACTTCCGTCACTTACCGCCTTCCGTCACCCTACCGCCTTCCGTGCACGGGAAGTCTGCCACACACCCCTCACCCCTGAACATTAAGTTTCAATAGCGCACCTGATGGTTTAGCTGTCAATATTCCCTACTATAAAGGCAATTCTTTGCTTTAATTATTATTATTATGCAGTATTTAACGTTTTATATTTTAATCAAGGGACAACTGAAGAAACGCGGGCTTTCATTGAGTGGTGGGCAGCAAATGAGCCTCGTTACTGGAAGGAGAAATTCCTGAAGACTTAGCTACTTTCTGTGTGTGTGTTTATAAGTAGTTTTTCCTGAATACTTTCCAGAATAGTTTCATCACATTTACTGTCTAAGGACAGTAAACGTGATGAAACGTGGCCTATCAACACAATTAAAAACGTATATATTTTCTGCTTTGTCATCTTGAAGTGGTCAGCAGCACATGTAGTTGGGACAATTCTTCATTTACAAACAACAGTCGCACAAACTATACAATTATTTTCCTCCAATTATGACTTTTCACTTGCAGAAATGGTCCTGTCTGGTTTCTAGGTTGTGATATGAAAAACTAGTTCCTAATGGCAGTGATTCACTCAGTAAACATGTGTTTCCTTCACCAACCTCGCACACAGATCCAATAAGATGAGGAAGTGGGCAGTATAGTACAATATGTGTTATTTTGTACTGTACTGCCCAAACGAAAGATCTGCTGAAGTGTTGGAAATGATTCATATGTTTATTTTGGACGATACAGCAGAAGATCAGTGTGATGATCCTGGGTCCTTTTGACCCAGCGTTTTGTGTTTTTCTATTGTGATTTTGGTTCTGTTCTTCCTCTGTTTAGTGTTTATTCGGTTCTGCCCATGTATTCCTGGTTTAGTCCGCATTTCTTAGTCTGTGTCCTTGCTTGTGTAAGTTCCTGTTTTATTGTGAAGGTCTGTGTCTTATGTCAGTGTGTTCTGTTTACGTTTCCCCTGCCTCGTCAGCTGTGATGTCTTCCAGGTGTGTTCCCCTCCTGTTTCCCATCCCCTGATTCCTGGCGTGTGTATTTATAGTGTGTGTTACCTCGTCCTCGTTGCTGGTTCCTCTGCGTTAGTCCCCTCCGTCATTCTGTGTTGTTCACCTTGGTCTTTCTGCGTCTCTCCGTCCGTCTCTCCTTCCCCGTACCTCCCTGCATCTTCATTCTGGTTTGTTTTGTTAGCTCTGCCCTGTTTAGGTTTTCCTGCTCATGTTCACCCGCCTTTGCTGTTTATTTCTACTCCTGTCAATAAATACTCACCTGCACCAGAGCTGCCGCATTTTGGGTCCTTTCTACAAATTCCACACGTCTGCCACACCGGACGTGACAGTACGAACCAGCCAGCATGGACCCAGCGGCATTTAATCCGTCCGAGGAGCTCCAAGATAATAATAATGAATAATAATAATGGATTGGATTTATATAGCGCTTTTCAAGGCACCCAAAGCGCTTTACAATGCCACTATTCATTCATTCTCACATTCAGACACTGGTGGAGGCAAGCTATGGTTGTAGCCACAGCTGCCCTGGGGCAGACTGACAGAAGCGAGGCTACAACGGCTCTTTTCCGGCCTACCATTGCTTTTGAAATCCCTTCCCCCGACCATGCAGGCTTTTCTCCAGCACACACCTCACCTTCTCTCGGCCACTCCTGCCTCGCTGCCCGACTCGCCGGATGTGATCTTGCCCGGCCCGTTGGAGCCATCTGCGGGGAGAAAACGACGATTGCGCCGCCCCACAGCCGGACGTTCGGGCTGTGGTGAGTGAGGACTCTTTTTCAGACTCTGTGACTGTTCACTCAGGGGCTGTATTTTGTGTGGTGGATAGCAATACGAGCTGCTTATCGCCTATTCAGCTACCTTCAGCCCAGTTAGCTGCCCAGCAGCCACTCTCAGCCCAGTTACCTACCCAGCAGCCACTCTCTGCTCAGTTTGCTGCCCAGCAGCCTCTCTCTGCTCTGTCTCCAGTGCCTCTCTCTGCTCAGTCTCCAGTGTCACCCTCAGCTCAGGCTCCTGTGTCACCCTCAGCTCAGGCTCCTGTGTCACCCTCAGCTCCTGTGTCGCCAGTTTTACTCATTCACTCCGTGCAGGGAGGTAATTTAATTTCTACTCAGGGTACCTTTCATGGTTTAGCCGCCGTTGGCACAGTTTGCCACTCCAGGGCTTCCCCAGAGGCTAGGTCTCAGTCCCCAGATGATTCTGGAGCCCTGAAGATTAAGCAGCCCCCTGAGAACTGCACCATGTCAGCATTGCCTGGGCAGAGCCAGTGCTCAGTGCAGTGCCAGATGCTTTCGTGTCTACCAGTGGACTCCATGTCTGCTGGTTTTGTGATGGCTTCTGCTGGAGGGTCTGAGGGGCCTGTCCAGCCTTCGTCTCCTGTCGTCGCTGGAGGTTCAGAGGGACCGCTCCGACCTTCGTCTCCTGTCTCCGCTGGAGGGTCCAAGGGACCGCTCCGGCCTTTGTCTCCTGTCATCGCTGGAGGGTCCGAGGGATCCATCCAGCCTGCAGCGCCACCGTCTCCGGCTTCCACACGGTCGCCTGCAGTGCCACCGTCTCCGGCTTTCACGCCGTCGCCAGCTACAGCGCCCTCATCGTCCTCGCCAGCTGCAGCGCCCTCATCGTCCTCGCCAGCTGCTGCGCCCTCACGGTCCACGCCAGCTGCAGCGCCCTCATGGTCTACGCCAGCTGCAGCACTCTCATGGTCCACGCCAGCTGCAGCGCCCTCATGGTCCACGCCAGCTGCAGCGCCCTCATGGTCCACGCCAGCTGCAGCCTCATGGTCCACGCCAGCTGCAGCTTCTGCTTCTACTACTGCTACTGTCATGATCCTAGGTCCTTTTGACCCAGCGTTTTGTGTTTTTCTGTTGTGATTTTGGTTCTGTTCTTCCTCTGTTTAGTGTTTATTCGGTTCTCCCCATGTCTTCCTGTGTTTAGTCCGCGTTTTTTAGTCTGTGTCCTTGCTTGTGTAAGTTCCTGTTTTATTGTGAAGGTCTGTGTCTTATGTCAGTGTGTTCTGTTTACGTTTCCCCTGCCTCGTCAGCTGTGATGTCTTCCAGGTGTGTTCCCGTCCTGTTTCCCATCCCCTGATTCCTGGCGTGTGTATTTATAGTGTGTGTTACCTCGTCCTCGTTGCTGGTTCCTCTGCGTTAGTCTCCTCCGTCATTCTGTGTTGTTCACCTTGGTCTTTCTGCGTCTCTCCGTCCGTCTCTCCGTGTATTTCCCCGTATCTCCCTGCATCTTCGTTCTGGTTTGTTTTGTTAGCTCTGCCCTGTTTAGGTTTTCCTGCTCATGTTCACCCGCCATTGCTGTTTATTTCTACTCCTGTCAATAAATACTCACCTGAACAAGAGCTGCCACATTTTGGGTCCTTTCTACAAACTCCACACATCTGCCACACCGGACGTGACAATCAGACATGAAAGTGGAGATAACACAGAAAACCTGCAGCAAAGGGTCAGAGGTCAGACTGGGCCACTGGATTCAACAATGAGCCAATGATCATCTTGGTAAGTATTGACTAAAGCAGAGCCCTGACGTTCTGATATTTATCACACAGTTAGAACAAATGTCTACCGATGACTTCATCTCATGAAATAACTGATAGATGTCAATTCATTGATCAGCTGATCTGCTGCTGCTGATCTTCTTCTTCATCGTGCACAGAAACATTCAGCTTGTTTCAATCAGTAAATAACTCCCACTACTCCCATTTTGAACTGTTCCCACTCAAAATGCTGTTAGAACAATAAGAATCAGATCAGAAAGGTACAACGAAATTAAGAATGTTCCCCGATCATTGCATCATCCCTAGCAATATCAAAATATAATAAAACAATAAAATTCAATAAATAAAATAGATAGAATACTTAGAATACTAATAAGACGTAACAGTAAAACATTTACATACATTCCCACATACATGCTTCAGACCGTGCATGGATTAACACAACAATAAGAATAAGAATAACTTTATTTACCTCGAGGGAAATTCTTTTGTCATGTACATGCTCAAAGCAGCAGGTGAGACAGAGGAACAGATAAATAAGATATACAATATATACAATAAGAATAGTAATATTCAGTAATATACAGTAGTAGGATAGTGCAAGACATAGTATCAAACAACGATCATTGTAGAACTTCAGAAACATCACGTGTTGTTTTCCACATGTAAGTCTGTGAAGGTTCTCAGTCATCCAGGTCATTGTAGTCTAAAGAGCTTGGAAAGAAAAATGTTTGGACTTCTTTGAGTTGCTTGAAGACGTTTCACCTCTCATCCGAGAAACTTATTCAGTTCTAAGGGTCAATGGTGGAGAGTCCAAGATGTAAACCCAGTGGGAGTTTCCCCCCAAAGAGGGACAAAGGACCCCCTGATGATCCTCTACCTAATCACATGAGCCAAGGTGTGAAAGTGGGCGTGGGTCCCAATCAGCCAGGTTTCACAATGAGCTCACCCAAAACCCTGGCTGAGAGGGCTTTGGAGTGTGATGTCACGGGGGTGGGCGTGGAAAGGATTTTGGCTCGATCCGCCATTTTGGGGGTCTAGCGCAAGAGAAAAGGGACCGAAGGCACACACAACAGCCATGGTTCGTATTTGCTGTGTGGTCGGCTGCAATGTTCGATCGCACGAACGGCAAGAGAATAAGCTTGAAAATGGTTTATCTTTTCATTCTTTCCCAACCTGGAAGCAACATGAGGCAACTCGTGTATTGATTTTAGCAAACGAAGGCGTCTAGCCTGGATAGCAGCTGTGAGACGAGCTGATATCCAGTTCTCTTCCATCTCAAAATATCTGTTGGTGCTCCAGACATTTTCATTCCGGTAAGTTCTAAATATGTTCATATCACTCTTTATAGCCTATTCGTTTTATTTTCTATGCGCTCTGAGGTCATAGCAAATTAGAACAAACATCCTACTGAGTGATTTTGCAGAACTACCTTCTGTTTATAGAGTTGCTAATTATTTGGCATTATTGCAGCAAACCAGCCTATGAAATGGATGAAACACATCGTGACTGAGTTCCAGCGCTACACAAGGGACCTGCTTCAAACATACCACCATGCCAATCAGATTACTTCTTCCATGTGAGGGTGAAGAGGTGACCCTCCTGGATAAGATGGTGAAGGTTTGCTGCGTTTTGGTGAACAGTGTGGTAGTAAAACCAGGGAAAATGAAACTTGCTCCTGTTAAATATTCTTAAGTCTTGTGCTGTTAAAATTGCTGTATTTTTTCAAAAGATACAGTAAATAAAGTAATGTTAGTAGTGGGTGATATCATGTAAACACTGTCATGATTTTGTGTAAACATTTTGTCATTTGTAAACTATAAATGACATGGATTCTACATTGTAACTGATGTGATGTTCTATAAAGTAATTTTAATTAAAAAAAAGAGGCAAAAATTAGTTTGTTTCTTTATTCAACTTTTGAACAGTGGGAATCAGTCAGTACATATTCAGTAAATGCAAATTTTTTACATGGCAGTGCACAACAGGCATAAATCTAGACCCCTAGATAAAACATTATGGGTCATTCCCACAACCCACAGCTTTACTGTGTTCCAGCAAAGTATCCAATAGCAGGTGGGATTTTTCTGTTTTGAGGACGGCTCCTTTTACCTGTCAATACGGATGGTCTGTTTATGTTTTGATCAAGAGCCTTTTTTTGGGCAGCTGAAGAGGAGAAGTCTATCTTATGGCCAACCTCTGGCTGTATCTTGGTCATATTACCCAGCAAAACCCAGTATGCAGGTTCATCTGTAACAGTCCTTGTGCCACAGATCAACACTGTTGCTTCTACAGCAACCGAAGAGCAGCAACATGGCTGCAGGTCTCTGCGACTCCGGCCTTACAGGTGGATTGGGCGGCTTCAACCTTTCCTGTGATGCTCACAGTGACCCATGGTTGCAATGCTGGTTCATTTAGTCTTTGAGAGTGCAGGACCTGAAACACACACAAAGTTCATTTAAAGACAAGAACTATGAGCCAAGGCCGACGTAAATGTGTTTAATCTACTTTATCATAAATGTAACAAAGTGTTTAGAAAATTAGCACATACATGTAATTTTTCATTTCTTTATGTGTCCATCTATAGAAGGCTGCATGTTATAGTGTAAATCTGCCTGTTCTCTGTCAGAAACCTGCCTGCAGAAAATGAACCTAAAGTATGTAATGCAAGGATGTCATCACTTTCAAGATGGAGAAAGCATAAAGTGACAATTATGAATCCCTTAATATGTTATATTAATCAATGTATAAAACTAAAATAAAATGTATTTTTAGTGACACAGGATACAAACATGGAAGCAAGATGTATAATTAGGATTATTTATAATAAATATGAATACATTAGTGCAATTTCTTTAACCATAAAGAATAACTAAATCCTTCAGGACAATGTCACATCAATGCACTGAACTCACTATGTTATCCCTCTAACAGCCTCCACATGTTCTCACTGTAGTTTCCCCCTCATGAATGAATTTATGCTGCACTAATCTGAATGTTCGGGGGAAATTCAAACGCATTTTACTCGCAGTACTCGAGCTGACTTACCTTTGTTTGAATGACGACTTGTACGCGCTGACTCCACAGACAAGGTACAAAAATATGTCAGGCTACCTCAATAGAGGTTGGTCTTCAGGGTTTCTACTCCACGGCCGTATTTCATACGGGTCCACATTTCCAATGCACTCTATTTTCTGCAAGTACCACGGCTTCGCCTCTGGACGCTCTGGACGTCTCTATACAGTTCATTCTCTTTTGAGCTGCTTTTAAGCATCTTTCTTGTAGTCGTCGTTCCAACACAGTGTGTTTGTTTTGATTCGTAGACCCCGAAAATGGCGCTGCGCTCCCACAGTGCATTGCGGCGTGACGTCAACTCCAAAGCCCTATTGGGACCCACGCCCACTTTCACACCTTGGCTCATGTGATTAGGTAGAGGATCATCAGGGGGTCCTTTGTCGCTCTTTCGGGGGAAACTCCCACTGGGTTTAAATCTGGGACTCTCCACCATTGACCCTTAGAACTGAAGAAAATGTCTTCAAGGTGAAACGTCTTCAAGCACCTCAAAGAAGTCCAGACGCTTTTCTTTCCAACCTCCTTAGACTTTTCCACATTTAAGATAGTCATCAGCAAACATACAGAACCTTCCTGTTGTCATGGTCCGCGGCTCGGTGTCCGAGGAGCTGATGGGATGCCCACGCCCACGGGTGTGGCTGTTAACTCCACACCTGCATCCCATCTCAGGCGATTATCAGGTGGACTATTTGATCCAGCCCAGCCAGCTGCTCCACGCCAGTCCGTTAGTCGTCTCACAGCGGTAACAGCTCGGCGTGTTTTTGAGCCACCTGCCTGTCCACCTGCCCGTCTGGAGTTTGGATCGCCTCCGGTACCAATCACTTCTACTTTCCTCGAGCTCCCCCGCGGACCCTCACCCCTCCCTCCGGCTCCCACGGCCCCGCTTTGACTGTAAGACTCATACTCTCCCCCACATATGCTGCTATTTCCCTGCTTCCCAGTAACTCTCTTCCTCTTTCTGTTGCAGCCTCCCACAGTCCCGAATACGGCGTTCCTGCGTAACTCATCCCCCGGTCCCTTGGTTCTTGTAGTTTCTCGCGTGTTTTCCTTTGACCCTTCCGGGACACCTTTAGTTGAAATAAAGTTTATTTTTCGTACTCCTGTGTATGTTGTCTCTGCTTCTGGGTCCAGCTTGTGTACTGAACCTCGGTTCATGACACCTGTTGTCACACACGGCCTCTAAAATCTCTTCCACGGTTTCTGTCTGAAGTCCACTCTCTGTGTCTGATCCACAGGAAACAACAAGATCTTATTAACATGGTTTTCAATGTGTCTCCTTACAAAAAGTCCAACCAATGATCAAATTTGTATATTTGTGGAGACCAAACAAAAGCATGCCACATTTCTGTGTTTCTATAAACTGGTGTCAAACACAAATATGAAGAGTTTCATTGACAGACTCCAAAAAGCCCCCGCAGTGAATCAAAGGGAAATCCTACAGTGTGGCCAGATAATGGCTCCAACATCAACACATCCACAATGTTGGATCCAGTTCTACCTCACAGAGTTACTAAGACACACCCTCTGCCAGCATTACAACAGCTCCACCTGTTTCACCTGCCTCCTCAGCACTCTGTGCACCTGAAGAGAAAAGAAAGGCTCCAAAATCTCAAATCTACAAAGGATTCATGAAGTTTCATCCAACAATAACATGTTTGCCTTCCACAGTGTGCTGTTAGACACCACTGTACCTCTGCCATTTCAAAAAGAGCAGCTTGGTAACATTTTTGGCTCCAAACACTTTGTGTTTAAGTTCCTAATCTTTGTTTTCTTTGTGAACAACATCTGGAGCTTTTTGACTCATAGAAACATCATTTTGTTCTTTAGATGACAGCAGATTGGAACTGAATAATCAATCACTATCAAACCAGTAAAGACAAAAATGCTGATTTTACAGGAACTTTGTTGGAGAAGCTGTAAAGACATGAAACTGGTGTAGATCCCAAACCAGTTGATAGTGCTGATTATTCCAAATAAAGCTGTTTTCCATTTGAGATGAAATGACTTTTTGTACTGATATATAATAAAGATCTTAGTTGTTTTTGAGCCCCTATATTAAAAGTAGATCCAGTTTAAAGTCAGCTTGAGTTTGATGTCTTTATGTCAAAGCTGTTCATGATGTTGAGCTGCTGATGGAATAAAAACAGTGAAAAATCTCCCTCAATATAGAAGCATGTAGTCCAGACTTAAATGTAGCCTATTGTTAGCTGAGGTCCACACACAGTGTTTGACAGTGTAAACTGTGTGAAAGGGCTGCTGGTGGAGCTCACTAGGATGAGCAGGTGACCATGTGCCACGAGGTGGAGAGCAGCTGGCCTGGCTTTGATTCTGACCACGTCCCCTTTCTCTCTCCCTCTGCTTTACTGTCACTTATCTTCACTGCTCTGTCCAATAAAGCTGAAAAAGGCCCCAAATCAAAGAAATCTGCCTGTAGCCTCTGAAATGTCTTCTGTTTCCTTCCAGAGGACAACGGCTTTTTCACCGTCAGGCCATCAGACAGTCCAGTAGCATTTATGATGATGTCATGATTTTGAAGAGACTGCTATGGTGGCCTCCCATGACCCCCAGCCTCATCTACACTGAGATGCAGACATTTTAAAACATTCAGCACACAGCAGACAACTGAATAATAGTACAACACAACAGTCTGTGTACAGACACACACTGACCTTTCATATAGTCAAAGGAGTCAATCAAACACAGCTAGTTGAGTCATTTCTTGTGTGAGTCTAAAGTGAATCTAGTATTTGAAAGTCCACTTCCTGTATTTGTTGTTGAAGACTTCTTCAGCTTCTTCTCAAGGACATCAGCTGCTTTTTTGGCAGCAGAGGCAGTTAAGAAGCTTCCTGAAAAACACTGAACAGTGAGTTCACTGTGGCATATGACAAATTCAGCTTTCTATGCGGATATGTGTCTGTGTCAACCTTTCAAATGCTAAACTGTTGAGGTCAAAACATCAGCAGCTCCTTGGCTGCTCACTTCATGCACTTCTGTCTTTGCGACAGTCGAATGACGTCACTTCAGCACCCCCAAAATGGGCTAAAAACGCCCCTGAATATAGTTATTTACACATTTGCCTACCAAGTGGAAGCTCACCGGCTGAATCTCAGGAGGAGACAAAAAATCTCTTTGGGATTGTGTCAGAAATGGCATCAGGCCTAAAAATCTGTCCAATCACACATGAACAGTCACCCACTGTGGTGAGCCCTGTGAGTCACAGTGCAGCTGAACATAGCCAGTAAGCAGTTAAACCAATTCTTTTGTTAAATCCCTTGAATTAAAGCTCTAATTCTGCACTTCAACCACATCCTGATTGTTTTACTTTGTACAGAGACACAGCTACAACAAAGTTCATTGTCCAAATACTTATGGGACAAACACTTATAGTATATTACACAACATAGTACGTGAACATGTACTGAAGCACCCCTTCCTGCAACCCTAAGTTGGACATGTGGTTATGAAAATAGATGGGCGGTAAAATAAAAACGATTATGGATGACTGTTGCCGCCTGTAAATCAAAATCTGCCTGAGGTGGGATTTCAGAAGCAGAAACCATGAGGGAGCACAGAAGGGTGAGATGTGAAGCAATGAATGCTGATGAGTGAAATGATGATGGAGGAGAACACAGATGAAGATCTGGAAGTTGCTGCCTCTTTATATAGTAGACACTGAAATTACCTTTTGCCTCCCTGCCAGCACGGACACCCACACTAAAAACTCACTTACACAAACCCTCGGCTCTGGGATGGGTTCAAAAACATGTCAGTTCTGGTCAACAAATGGACGGTTTTGCAACCACAAAGTCTAATCCTACAAGGGCAGAATTATGTTCACTGTGTGAGAGGTGAACGTCACACAGTTAGCAAGAGAAACATTCAAAGAAACAACTGAAATAACACAAACTTAGCAGTTGGGATATAGATCAGATGATATCAGCAACGTGATGATCAAATTTAGTTAAAAAACACAAGAAAAAACAGGATTTTTGCTCCAAAACAAAACAGGGCCAGATTAACCTGTCAGCACCTGCTGGCATGCAGAGTAACATGTAACATGTAACACACATGGTAACCTGAACTTGTTTTATTGGAAACTGGAGTTTTATAGCTTTAACCTCCTAAGACCCGAACTCTTTCATGCATTTTTAAATTGTCTTTGCTTTTTGGGCTGTTTGGGACCTGATTAATGTAAAAACAAAGAATTACCAGAATTTCTTTTTTTACCTGATCTTTGTTTCTGAGAGAAATGAGATGCACATATAAGGATATTCGCTTTAAATTTGGATAGAACAGAGGCAGTGTAATGTTCTCGTAAGTGGAAATCAGGTCCTTGTAGAGCAAAATTGTGTATTTTGGTCAAGACATCCCAAAATGTGATGTCCACATATGTGGATGCCAGGTCGTTAAAGTTTCTACGAACATTTGTTTCTTCATTTGCTTGCAAACTAATGGAAATGCTCTGTCATGGTCGGCGATGGCCAACCGTGGGGATATGGGGAATGGAGGACCCAGGCGCGGTGCTCTATGTACAAGCAGTGCGTTTATTTACATTGATGGAAAAACATGACAATAAATCCCGTGCTCTCCCGACTCCCGTGACGTGTCCTCTTCCCAGTGTTAGTGCTCCTGTCTCCGCTTCTCCGTGATGAGCACCCCGTGCTCGCTGCCCTCTCGTCTCTTGCTACTCCTGGGGACATAAGAGAGAGGCAGCTGTCAGACACAATAATACAGGGTTGCTCAGACCCAGGACCCTGACATGCTCACTTAAAGCCAAGAAGCTTATTATCTGTGCAGGCTTTAGTGCCTCAGAGTAAACAAGAGAACTTTGATCACAATGATTTTCAATCTTTTCAAATTCCATTCACTAGTGATTTTTTTAATGTCACCTGATCACAATCAGCAGATTGAATATAATAGTAAAGCAGTAGTGAGCTAATTAATTAGATATCGGTCACTCATATCAACTGAAAGAGTGTAAGACAAGTAAATGTACTATACAGGCAGGAGAAAAGTTAATAAAAAGGTATTGAAATGAAAATATTTCATTATTTGCTGTTTCATAGATCATTATTTTTTGTTTTATTGTACTGCACTTTTGTCAGCCCTGCTGGTGTTTTTAAAAGTACTTTATTAATAAACTGGCATGGTATGGTCAAACTGAACACTTGCCAGTGTGAACAAAAGGTTCTTAACTTTAGCATAAAAGCTTCAGTTAACCTTTCTCATGGCAGTTACTTCGGTATGTGTATTAATGCAAGAAAAACTAGATTCCACACAGCTAACGTACCAAGAGTGTCTGCTGTATGGTTAACTTTATAACCTTTGGTACGCAGTGGTGTCGTTCCACCTGTTAGCTAGTTTAAGAAACTGGTTAAGGAGGGAGTACCTGTGAGGATAAGGAGGATTTAGTTTTTTAAAGACACATCAGATACTGGCAGGAAGCTTCTTTCAGGTTCTTTTCTCCACTGTGCAGGTTTAAAACCATGACACCAGAAGTCATGATGAAGAGATTGATTAGTCAGTGTAAAGAGTCCTCCTGCCTGCATCGCTCACCAGTATAAATAGACCAAGATCAAGAGAGTTGAACACTATATCTGCTGCTGCTCTTTTAAAACGAAGGGCTAAACTCTTTGTTTTCTCCTACATAGATTCACTTTTTCCTGAGAAACGTTGTTTTTAGATGCAAATTCAGCAGACAGGTGCTTTATCTTTAAGACTTTTTATTAGCCAGCTTTAATAAACATACAGTACATGCTACGTGGTTATAATAGAAGGCAGATAAAAGCAAAGTGATGAAAATTGTTTTCGGACATTTCATTGACTAATTGTTAATGTTTGAAAGAGCAGAGATAATAAATTAAAAGGAAAACTGTTGCAGGTTATGGATGTGAGTGAATGTAGTCCTCTGTGACATGAACACTGGGACAGATTGAGCTGCTGAGCACTGAAGCAGCACAAAGTACTCCCACCTGCTATATAAATATTATAATAAAATCATTTTAATACAAGGAATACAAACTTCTGAATTCACAAAGCTTCAAAATCTATAATGTCAAAGGAAAAACAAAGGGAATAAAAAATGGTTCTATTTGCTGATGATTGTAGGTGGGTAACTTTCCTTACACACTTAGAAACCTCCGGCAGAACCAGGCTCAGGGAGGAGCGGGGCCATCTGCTGCGACCGGTTGGAGTGAGAGAAGGAAGAAACGATAAAGACATGCTGTGGAAGAGAGACAGAGGTTAATAACAGATATGATTCAATGCAGAGAGGTCTATTAACACATAGTGAGTGAGAAAGGTGACTGGAAAGGAAAAGTCAATGCATCATGGGAATCCCCGGCAGCCTATGTCTATTGCAGCATAACTAAGGGAGGATTCAGGGTCACCTGATCCAACCCTAACTATATGCTTTAGCAAAAAGGAAAGTTTTAAGCCTAATCTTGAAAGTAGAGATAGTGTCTGTCTCCCAAATCCAAATTCGAAGCTGGTTCCACAGAAGAGGGGCCTGAAAACTGAAGGCTCTTACTCCCATTCTACTTTTAAATACTCTAGGAACAACAAGTAGGCCTGCAGTGTGAGAGTGAAGTGCTCTAATAGGGTGATATGGTACTACAAGGTCATTAAGATAAGATGGGGCCTGATTATTTAAGACCTTGTATGTGAAGAGCAGGATTTTGAATTCAATTCTGGATTTAACAGGAAGCCAATGAGGGGAAGCCAAAACATGAGAAATATGCTCTCTCTTTCTAGTCCCTGTCCGTACTCTTGCTGCAGCATTTTGGATTAGCTGAAGGCTTTTCAGCAAGTTTTTAGGACATCCTGATAATAAAGAATTACAGTAGTCCAGCCTGCAAGTAATAAATGCATGAACTAGTTTTTCAGCATCACTCTGAGACAGGATATTTCTAACTTTAGAGATGTTGCGCAAGTGGAGGAACGCAGTCTTACATATTTGTTTAATATGTGCGTTGAAGGACATGTCCTGGTCACAAATGACTCCAAGGTTCCTCACAGCATTACTGGAGGCCAAGGTAATGCCATCCAAAGTAAGAATCTGGTTAGATACCATATTTCTAAGATTTTCAGGGCCGAGTACAATAACCTCAGTTTTATCTGAATTAAGAAGCAGAAAGTTAGCAGCCGTCCAGGTCTTTATGTCTTTAAGACATTCCTGCAGTTTAACTAATTGGTGTGTGTTACCTGGCTTCATGGACAGATAGAGCTGGGTGTGTCTATGTCTATGTCTTCTAATGATGCTGCCTAGGGGAAGCATGTATAATGTAAACAGAATTGGTCCTAGCAACGAACCCTGTGGAACACCATAATTGACCTTAGTGTGTGAAGAGGACTCTCCATTTACATGTACAAATTGGAGTCTATTAGATATGATACAAACAGTACAGTACAATACAGTACCTGTAACACCTACAGCATGTTCTAATCGCTCTAATAGGATATTATGGTCAACAGTATCGAACGCTGCACTAAGGTCTAGCAGGACAAGCACAGAGATGAGTCCACTGTCAGAGGCCATAAGAAGATCATTTGAATTTAGAATTCAATTAGAATTCAACTTTATTGTCATTGCACATGCACAGGTACAGGGCAACGAAATGCAGTTTGCATCCATCCAGAAGTGCTTTAGTGATATAGATTATTATTACTTATTATTATTATTATTACATTATTACAATATATATTAGCAATAATATAGATATGTAAGTATGTTATAGAAGTGGGTCTATTATGGTATGTTATAATATACACGGTATAAAGTATGTTATGAATATTCTATAACTATAAGTATGTACAGGCTGTAGTGAGTACAAGCTATGTACACGCTATGAACAGGATATAAATATGAAATAAAAAACTATACAGAAATCTGAGATATACAGCTATACAGAAATGTGAACTATGCAAGTTATAATAGTTGTAGGATTAAAAATTATCGTATGTACAGAATGATTATTTACACAGAGCTATACAGTAGTGCAGTTAAGATAAGTGAGATATGTGGATAATTTCTACAGAGATATATAAAGTGCTAGTGGTTGTGAGTGCTGGTTCAGTCCATGTTATTATTGTGTGTTTGAGGGTACGGTTGTCCATTGTGTGTGTGTGTGTGTAGGTGGTTGTGGGTGTGTGTCCAGTCCATGAGTTTAATGTGGGTCAGATGTCAGGAGGCAGAGTTCAGGAGTCTGACAGCTGTGGGGAAGAAGCTGTTCCGGTACCTTGTGGTCTTAGTCCGGAGGCTCCTGTAGCGCCTCCTAGAGGGCAGGAGGGTGAACAGTCTATGTGTCTTTTCAGACACCGCTTCCTGTAGATGTCTTTTATGGCAGGAAGTGGTGCTCCGGCGATGCGCTGGGCAGTTTTCACGACCCTCTGCAACGCCTTCCGGTCCGAGGCAGAGCAGTTCCCGTACCAGACTGTTATACAGTTGGTCAGGATGCTCTCGATGGTGCAGCGATAGAAGTTCACCAGGATGTCTGAGGACAGGTGGTTCTTCCTTTGGGGGCGGTTGGTCAGGAAGTCCAGTAACCATTTGCAGATGAGGGAACTGATGCCCAGGTCTGTCAGTTTCCTGATGAGTTGTGAGGGGTGGATTGTAGGGGTGCAACGATACACAAAATTCACGGTTCGGTTCGGTTCGATACTTTGGTGTCACGGTTCGATATTTTTTCGATACACAAAAAAATGTTGATGCCTTTTTATTAATTTGTCATTTATTAAATTTTCACGGCACATTCTGCACCACCTCTCTGTGTGTTCATCATTTGTTTGAAGCCAGCTCACCTCCTGCAACCACTTTTCCGAGAATACGCGCTTCTTTTGTGGTTCGGACTCCTGACATTTCTTTGGAGGTGGAGGAACACCAAAGTAATTGCTTAAAGGAGCTTCTTCGACATCTTTAAGAGTTCTAAACAAATGTCTGTCCTCCTCCTGAAAATCTTATGTATGCAAACACGCGTTGCAACTTCTTATCTTGTGCGCGTTTTTTATTTTGACAGCGAATGCGCACCCGCGGACCACTTATGTGCAGCCCTGGTTATTTAGCTCATCATATTGCAGCCACAGAAATTCTTTTGTCCATGAAACCATAAAGCTGCACTTTCTTTTTGCCTTATAATCTGATTTGTCATAACTTTTCCGTTTTGTGGTAAGCTTTTCTTTGGCTGTCACGTCTTCACCCTGACCTGTCTTATTTGGCTCAGCAGAACTAAAATATATATCCTGCTGCTTTTACACACGCACTCACATAAGCTCAGCGATTCTCTGCGCGATCAACCTCTCACATGTTTAAGCTTGCTGCGGGAGATTTCACTTGTCATGTTTGCATAGTAAGCTAACGATTGATAAGACGATGTCAGAGGAATTGGTGCGCAAATTATCATCACTCACCAATCAGTGCTGTCGCTCTCTATACACAGTTCGCACGATTGCAAAGTGAAAGCAAAAAACAAGCGCAAATTCAAACGCGATTTCAATATGTCACATATTGACAGTAGCTCACCGATGCCAATGACATAATTACCCAGCTACATTTCCGAAAGAATGCAAAAGCATTGACATATATTTTTCCTTCCTACGATAGGCCGACGAGCAGAGCAGGGCAGCCCGACTGGAAAAATCGCTAGCCCCTGGACTTTGGGCTAGCGATTTTGCGAGCCCTGTATCTGATTGAGGAATCACTCATCTTTGGAAAAGAGAGTTTATTACAGAGAAATGTCTCTTTCCAAAATAAAAGCTATACTATACGCTTCTTCTGGGCTATATTCTCAGCAGCATATTAAACATATCAGGTCCCCATAAGGAGAATCATGTGCTAACGGCTGTCTAAATGACTCGGGTAACGTTTGTATGCGTGCTTGTTGTTTTTGTCTGCTTCCACTTGTCTTTGCACTAGGATGCTATCGGGTAAATGTGCAGTCATATTCGTTGTGTTCCCACTAGTGCTGTCAGCCTTAATCTGAAATGAGGTTAACGCCACAACACGGCAAATCTCCGTTAACGAGCTACCGCGGATTGCCCCATGTGTGGGGCTGGACAGTGTCAACACATTAACGAGCTAACTGCGCTAACACACTAGTTCCCACTCATGTAATTGAGCATTGCGTGGCACATCTGACATACTGTTTTACTTTAGTCCATGACACCCTTACCTTCAGGGTCATACGTCACATGAAGACCAAAATAGTTCCAGACGCCAGATCTGAATGAGGGTGGGGGAGGTTCAATTTGCCATGTTGCAACAAGCTTAACTTCTGTCTAGCTAGCTTGCCCTGTGCTCAGTGAATCTGTGTTCGACTACTCCGCCTAGGCTGCACTGTCGAGCGCAGATCCACTGAGCGCTCAACACAGACAGCACCGTCAGAAGGAAAGTTGATAAAATAAATTAAAAATGTTGTATTGTTCGATACATATGCATACCGAACCGAAAGCACTGTATCGAACGGTTCAATATCGATACGAGTATCGTTGCACCCCTAGTGGATTGTATTGAATGCTGAACTGAAGTCTATAAACATCATTCTGGCGTATGTGTTGTTGTTGTCCAGGTGTGAGAGGACAGAGTGCAGTGCGATGGAGACTGCATCCTCTGTGCTCCTGTTCTGGTGGTATGCGAATTGGTGGGGGTCCAGGGTGGGAGGGAGACAGGATTTGAAGTGTGCTAGGACCACCTGCTCTAAGCACTTAGTGATGATGGGGGCAAGTGCTACTGGGCGGTAGTCGTTGAGGCTTGATGGGTTGGAGTTTTTGGGTATCGGGACGATGGAGGTGGATTTGAAGCAGGCCGGTACCACAGCGTGGGCCAAGGACAGGTTGAATACGTCTGTGAGCACTCCTGCAAGCTCCCCAGAACACGCTCTGAGAACACGCCCGGGGATGCCATCAGGACCTGCAGCCTTGTGGACATTGATCCTGCTCAGCACCGCTCCTACATCGGTGGGGGAGAGAGTCAGAGGTTGGTGGTCTGGCGTCATGTCTGTGTTGGTTGTGGTTGTTGGATTCCCTCGCTCAAAACGAGCATAAAAGTTTTTGAGCTCGTTGAGGAAGGAGACATCAGAGGATGCGGGGGATGGTTTGGTGGTCCTGTAGTCTGCAATGGTCTTGAGTCCTTGCCACATGCGTCGGGGGTTGGAGTTGGAGAAGTGTTCTTCTACCTTCTTTTTGTAATGGTGTTTGGCTTTTTTGATGCCCTTCTTTAGATTAGCCCTGGCTGTACTGTAGGCGTGTGCATCTCCTGACCTAAAGGCAGTGTTACGGGCCTTCAGGAGGAGACGAACATCCCGGTTCATCCAAGGCTTCTGGTTGGGGTACATGGTGGTCCGTTTCTGGGTGGTGACACTGTCTGTGGTTTCGGAGATGTAATCCAGTACAGATGAGGCGTACTGGTCCAGGTCTGTGTGGGTGAACATATTCCAGTCTGTGTTTTTAAATCTATCCTGGAGCACTGCGTCTGTCCTCTCTGGCCACAATTTAATTGTCCTCACAGCAGGTTTCACACGTTGGATGAGTGGTGAATACCTAGGTGTGAGGAACAGGGAGAGATGGTCCGATTGTCCAATGTGGGGGAGGGGTGTGGCTTTGTAGGCTCCAGCCAGGTTGGAATACACATGGTCTAAAGTCTTGTCTCCTCTGGTGTGGCAGGAGACATGTTGGTGGAATCTGGGGAGGACTGTCTTTAAGTTGGTGTGGTTGAAGTCGCCAGCAACAATGAAAGCAGCCTCGGGGTGTTTATTCTGGTGTTTGTTAATGGCTGCAGAAAGTTCTTTCATGGTCAACCTAGCATTAGCGTCGGGGGGGATATACACGGCAGTGAGTATGATCGAAGTGAGTTCTCTGGGGAGATAATAAGGTCTGCATTTGACCATTAAAAACTCCGCATTAGGTGAGCAGTGACTCTCAGTAGTAGTGGAGTTCATGCACCAAGCATTGTTAATATAAATGCACAAACCTCCACCTCTGGTCTTGCCGGAGTCATCTGCTAGCCTGTGGGCTCTGTGTGTGTGGCGTCCTGCTAACTCGATAGCATTGTCCGGGCAGCTGTTGTTCAACCATGTTTCGGTGAAAAACATGACATTTGAGTCCATAATCCGTCTGTTGTTAGTGATGGAAAGCCGTATCTCATCCATTTTGTTTCCCAGAGAAGGGACATTGCGAGGAAAATACTGGGTAAAGGCAGCCAGTGTGGTTTTAGCTTTAGCTTAGCCCGTAGCCCTCCGCGCCTACCTCGCCTTTGTTCACGATCTCGGTGCCGTCTGCGTGCACTTCCGCCCGGCAAGGGAGAGTGGGCAGCCTCCGGTGTTCTGGAGATCTCTGGGATGAGTCGGAGATCGGCGATAAAACTGTTGGAGTTATGATTCCAGATGTCCAGAAGCTCTTGTCTGCTGTAGGTCAGCAACACACAGCAATTCTGGATGAATAATCTGGTTAAAAGTAGATAAAAAACCGCTAAATAGCAGATTCTGGAGAGACACTGAGCCTCGCGTTGTTCACGCGCCACCATCTTGGAATCAAGATGGCGGTGTGTGAAGATGTAACCATCTTTAGTGAAGATGTAACCTTCACTAAAGCTGTTTCTGTGCTGTGATGAGCTCTGAAACCTGACTGAAACTCTTCAAATAAGCCATTCCTCTGCAGATGATCTGTTAGCTGTTTGACAACTACTCTTTCAAGGATTTTTGGTATTAAAGGAAGGTTGGAGATTTGCCTATAATTAGCTAAGACTGCTGGGTCTAGAGATGGCTTTTTAAGTAAAGGTTTAACTACAGCCAGCTTGAAGGCCTGTGGTACATAGCCGATTATTAGAGATGGGTTGATTATATTTAAGATTGAAGCATTAATTAATGGCAGGACTTCTTTCAGCAGTTTTGTAGGAATGGGGTCTAAAAGACACGTTGATGGTTTGGAGGAAGTAATTATTGAAGTTAACTCAGAAAGATCAATTGGAGAAAAAGAGTCTAACTTAACATCAATTGTACTAAGAGTAGCTGTAGACGATAATACATCTATGGGATGATTATTGGTAATTTTTTCTCTAATGATAAAAATTTTATTTGTGAAGAAGTTCATGAAGTCATTGCTAGTTAGCATTAAAGGGATGGTTGGCTCAACAGAGCTCTGACTTTTTGTCAGCCTGGCCACAGTGCTGAAGAGAAACCTGGGGTTGTTCTTATTTTCTTCAATCAGTGATGAATAGTAAGATGTTCTGGCTTTGCGGAGGGCTTTCTTATAAATCAGCACACTATTTCTCCAGGCTAAATGATGATCCTCTAAATTTGTGACATGCCATTTCCTCTCCTGCTTACGAGTAATCTGCTTTAGGCTACATGTTTGAGAATTATACCACGGAGTCAGGTACTTCTGATTTGAGGCCTTAGTTTTCACCGGAGCTACAGTATCCAGAGTCATACGTAGTGTGGAGGTAAAATTATTTACAAGATAATCAACCTCTGTTGGGGTAGCGTTCAGGAAGCTGCTCTGCTCTATGTTGGTACAGGCCATTGAAGATGATAACAGTGGGTGGATTATATTCTTAAACTTAGTTACAGCGCTTTCAGAAAGACATCTACTGTGATAAAGTCTACTCTCCACTGCTGTGTAATCAATTATTGTAAATGTAAATGTTATCAGGAAATGATCAGACAACAGAGGGTTTTCAGGAAACACTGTTGAATGTTCAGTTTCTATGCCATATGTTAAAACAAGATATAGAGTGTGGTTAAAGTGGTGGGTGGGTTCTTTTATATTTTGAGAGAAGCCAATTGAGTCTAATAACAGATTAAATGCCATGTTGAGGCTGTCATTTTTAGCATCTAAAACACACACTGGCTTGCCATTGCCAGTGTGTGAATGTGTGTGTGAATGGGTGAATGACTGGATTTAGTGTAAAGCGCTGTGGGGTCCTTAGGGACTGAGTAAAGCGCTATACAAATACAGGCCATTTACCATTTACCATCTACATGAATGTTAAAATCACCCACAATAATTATTTTATCTGAACTGAGCACTAAATCAGATAAAAAGTCTGAGAAATCAGAGAGGAACTCTGTGTAAGGCCCAGGTGGACGATAGACGATAACAAATAAGACTGGTTTTTGAGTTTTACAGGTGGGGTGGACAAGGTTAAGCATCAGGATTTCAAATGAATTAAAAGTCTGTCTGGGTCTTTCGTTAATTAATAGGGTGGTGTGAAAAATTGCTGCCACATCCCCCCCTCGGCCTGTGCTTCGAGATTTCTGGTAGTTAGAATGACTCGGGGGTGTTGATTCATTTAAACTAACATAATCATCCTGCTGCAACCAGGTTTCTGTAAGGCAGAGTAAATCGATTTGTTGATCAATTATTAAGTCATGTACTAACAGAGACTTAGAGACCTAATATTTAATAATCCACATGTCACTGTCAATCTAAACACATCTGCACCAAGAGTGCAGTGCAGTGTACTTCACTTTATTTGGCAAGAATTTTGACAACAACACATCATCAATCTGTCGATCCAATCAACATCTATCAATTAAAAACTAATTAAAGTAAGCTTTAAATTTGCAGTTGAACAAATTCCACCGAGCAGTCCTAACCTTCAACGCTAATCCCTCCTCTTCCTCTCCTGTGTTTCATGCATCATTCTCCATCTCTGAGTGATGTTATCTCATATTCTTTTCTCTCCCTGGGAAATACTGCAAATTTACCTTTAGCTAGCAGACACACTAAGTGACTAATTGCACAGAAACAGTTTGCTGACATTTGTTGAGCTGTTTAGAAGGTTACATGTGTTTTACTGTTAAAGTATACAATCAAGAGAGAGTTCACAATCACTGGTTAGCAGGATGGAGAAAGAGAGAAGCAGCTCATGAGCTGAAGCATCATCTGTGAGGTAGGGTGGATGCTGTGTCATGTACATGTATTTAGTGCCTTTTAATAATAATGTACAGATTCCTGTCATACAAATGTAATTCCACTTGTTTGTTTTTGGAACAGTGCACCACTAGATGTCAGTAGACTACAGACTGCCGTCAGCTGAGTTCTGTTGTCTTGCCCCTCCAAAGTGCATAATCCTAGCTATGGTGGCTGCAGGAGGACAAAAAGCTCTGACTGGTTGATCCATATGGAGTGTAGGCTGTCAGTCTGGTCTATTACCTGAGCTCTACGTTTATTTAATCTGGAGGAGGCTGAACATGAAAAGAATCTGAATAGAGCTTTGTGAGTGACTGAAAGCCATTTTGGACAGTTGTAAAACTGAACTGGTAAAATGCATGACTTTGGAAAAGCTTACTTATGACACTGCATAGAGTTCAGATGAAACAATATTTGAATCAAATAATGAACAGCCTCTTTGCTCTTATTTATATTTTAACCACACTTTTGGCAAACATATGTATTCACCTATTTATGTATATGCGTCCCTTCTTTTCTTGTTTCCCTTTTATCCATCATATTATTTTTCTAATGTAAGTGGAGTCATAAAAACAGATATGAGAAGACTCCTTGGGCATCATTTACTACTATGTGCAAAGACATGTTTTAATGTGTGCAACAAAAAACAACAAACAAATAGATAATTAATAAATAAAATTGTATTTATGTAGCACCTTTCTAGACAGGATCACAAAGTGCTGCACATAAGATAACAAATAATAAAAGGGTGAAACAGACAATATAAAACAGGCAGAAATTTAACCAAAAACAGTTTAAAAAAGGTGAGTTTTGAGTTGTTTTTTAAAAACAGCTACTGAGTCCACAGTTCTTAATGTATGAGGGAGAGAGTCCACAGTGTCGGGGCCACAGTGGCAAAAGCTCTATCAGCCTTAGTTCTCATCTTAGTCTGTTCTATAGCCAGTAAGCCCTGATCAGATGACCTCAGGGACCTGCTGGGGACATCGGGCTGTAGCAAATAACTGCAACATGAAAATTATTGTCAGATTTATAAATGTGCATCAACCTGTTTTGTTCTTTCCTTGATGCATGTTAATGAATCCAAATGAGTGAAAATCAGTGTTCACAATCTGTAACCTGCACACTGTCACATACTCTTATTTCTCCAGATAAAGAATCATGCTTACCTCATGGTAAGATGGGTAAATGGTGAGGATACTGTAAGAGAGCGTGGTTAAGAGAGGGAGAATAAATAATTAAATTAAAAGCTAGGCTTGGCTTCAAATAACATAGGTCTAAATATTGTTTTCCCTGAGACACGCTGGCTCATGTAAACTAGCAAATAAATAAAAAAGAAAAAAATCATTTCAATTCAATGTTATTTATATAGCACCAAATCAAAATAGCAGTCACCTCAAGGTGCTTTATATTGTAAGGTAAATACTGCACAACAACACCGAGAAAACAGAGGAAACTCCAACAATCATATGACCCCCTATGAGCACTTTGGCCAGAGTGGAAATGAAAAACTCCCTTTAACAGGAAGAAACCTCCAGCGTAACCAGGCTTATGGAGGGAAAACCATCTAACAGTCAAATGTTTGATCATTTCTGAGACAGTCCTACACTTGTATGGACAAATTCAGCTATGAAAGTTTGAATGTTTTGTGTGTGAAATTCACTGTTCACGAACGAGGCACTTAGACTGTAAACAGCATTTTAATGTCACAGTTATTTGAGCTGAGGGTAACTCTATCAGATGGAAGCAAATACTATTTTTATAATGGGTCTATCTGATGATTATTTAGTAATCTTTTAGCAGTCCAACACTAGAAATTATTAAAACTATTACAAATACACAAAGAAAATGGTGATCACAGTTATGGAGATAGAATCGTGAAATACTCGTGTGAATTGCGTTGTTGTGGATGTTCTTCAGTTTCTTTCATAAAGGATGAATAATGAAGAAAAACATTCTAGATTTTTGCATTTTTATTGTTAAAATCTGCTCAAGATGTTGCTCAGTCACATTTCCATAACAGATGGTGTCAGATCTTTATGCAGTGTCGGTGAGACGATCAACAACAGATCAGTCAGACAAAACACTCAAGCGGACACTCCTCTGTAGAAGGAAACAAGGAAAGTGTAAGGTAATCAGTGCACAACATCAATTTGTATTTCAGGCTGTTTTTATATAGAACTTCACCACCAATGTAAAAGTACCGGTTTTAGGAAGATGAACAATATTTTCAGGAAGGATGCCGGTCTGCAAGCAGAGCTGGTTGAACTTCTCCTCAGCGCTGAGGTACAGACTACGTCCTGTGAAATCATGTGATGTAACTGTAACTTTACTTAACAGTTTACTGAACACAACTAAATGCAACTTTACCATATAATCTGTTTTCAACAAAGGTTTCACTCCGTCCGGTGTTGATGTAATGATTCAGGCCGTACTCGTCAGGCTTCCTATTGACCACACGCATTTCAGTCACAAACCCCGTGACTGACAAAAAGGGAAACAGCAGAAAAAAAGATGTGAAAAAAAGTAATACTCGATGATGATGATGGAGGATTAACCGTGGTGTTTAAACTGTTTCCTGTCTTTGTGGGCATACTCAAAGGGAATTTTCCAGGCACGTCAGTCTTGGTGGCTAAAGTCTCTATTTTCCAACATGTATTGCTACGGGTGCAAAGACATAACATTAATCATCAGTGTAAATATTTTAATGCTATCCAAATGGTATTTGCTTTGTCTGTCCTCTCGCACTCACAGAGGAAATGAGGAAGCCACCTTAAACCCCATCTTCAGTTGGCTCAACCATGACCGTGCACTCAGAAAAATTATGGTTCTTAAATGGTTCTTCAGATGTCTTCATGGTTCTTTAAAGAACCATCATACGTCAAAGAACCTTTTTATTTTGTGGATGATTCTTCAGCTATTACAAATGGTTCTTTAAAGAACAAAAGTTTCTTCATCCTTAGCTATCTAAGTTTGATGGTGTAAATGGCATAAATAATTATTCACTATAACGAGGCTGTGAATTATACTGTGTGTTTTCTTTGTGTGCATGTGTGTGCGAAGGGGGAGGGCGGGTTACCTAGCAATTACCCTTTAAGAGAAGATGGTAGGAAACTGAATATTCAAATAAAAGTTAGAAATATTTGCTTAAAAATATACTGGTGGCAGGGGTGGGGGGGAAAGCCTAAAGACCCTAACCCCCCAAACACACACACACACACACACACACACACCCCTAACCGCGCAAACCCATTATGAATATGGTGAGTTAACAAAGAGTAGACACAATACACACATTCAAATACTGTACTCCAAGGCATTACTTTTGAGATTATTATATATTTTTGAAAATATAGCATAATGATAATACTAGTTATTGTAAACTTTACAAACCACCCAGCAGTATGTAAAGTCAAATTATAAAATACAAGTAAATAACAATTGCAGAACATAATGTCAGTGTAATGAACACACACTTCGTTTTGACAAAGCACACTGCTTAGGTAAATGATCTGAGTAGTTGTTCATCACTGAGCAATTTGTTAATATGTGTTTCGAGCCAAATAAATGACAGGGAGAGAGAGAGTGACGTCAGAACACGTCATACTATAACCTCCCGGGAGCGGACAGAGGGGGTCAGTCGTTGGGATGCGCATGCGCAGACAGAGTGCGCGAGTGGCGGACCTTGACCTTTCGGGAAAAAAAACTTGTTCTCATGGACCGTGACAGCGAAACGGATAACAGTCTTCAGTACCTGCTGGACTTTGAAGCTCTGGATTCTGGGACTGTTGGAAAAGGTAAAACCCATCCATCCATCCATCCATCTTCATCCGCTTTATCCGAGGCCGGGTCGCGGGGGCAGCAGCCTAAGCAAAGAGGCCCAGACCTCCCTCTCCCCAGCCACCTCCTCCAGCTTATCCGGGGGAACACCAAGGCGTTCCCAGGCCAGCCGAGAGATATAATCTCTCCAGCGTGTCCTGGGTCTGCCCCAGGGCCTCCTCCCGGTGGGACATGCCTGGAACACCTCACCCAGGAGGCACCCAGGGGGCATCCTTGTCAGATGCCCGAACCACCTCAACTGGCTCCTTTCGATGTGGAGCAGCAGCGGCTCTACTCTGAGCCCCTCCTGGATGGCCGAACTTCTCACCCTATCTCCAAGGGAGAGGCCAGCCACCCTTCGGAGGAAGCTCATTTCTGCCGCTTGTATCCGCGATCTCGTTCTTTCGGTCACTACCCACAGCTCGTGGCCATAGGTGAGGGTAGGGACATAGATCGGCCGGTAAATTGAGAGCTTCGCTTTTACACTCAGCTTCCTCTTCACCACAGCGGACCGGTGCAGCGTCTGCATTACTGCAGCTGCAACCCCAATCCGTCTGTCGATCTCCGGCTCCCTTCTCCCATCACTCACGAAAAAGACCCCGAGATACTTGAACTCCTCCACTTGGGGCAGGAACTCACCCCCGACCCGGAGTGGGCAATCCACCCTTTTCCGGCTGAGAACCGTGGCCTCAAATTTAGAGGTGCTGATTCTCATTCCCGCTGCTTCACACTCGGCTGCGAACCGCTCCAGTGCAAGCTGGAGGCCCTCACCCGATGAAGCCAACAGAACCACATCATCCGCAAAAATCAGAGATGAGATTCTGAGGCCACCAAAGCAAAAGCCCTCCGCCACTTGGCTGCGCCTAGAAATCCTGTCCATAAAAATTATGAACAGAACCGGTGACAAAGGGCAGCCCTGGCGGAGCCCTTCACCCACCGGGAACGAGTCCGACTTATTGCCGGCAATGCTAACCAAGCTCTTGCAACGGTTGTATAGGGATCAAATGGTCACTGAGGCAGTTAAACAACTCCTTGGTGGCAGAGCCCCTGGTGTTGATGAGGTCCGCCCCGAGTTCCTGAAGGCTCTGGACGTTGTAGGGCTGTCCTGGTTGACACGCCTCTGCAATGTTGCGTGGAGATCAGGGGCAGCACCCGTGGATTGGCAGACCGGGGTGGTGGTCCCCATCTTTAAGAAGGGGGACCGGAGGGTGTGTTCCAACTACAGGGGGATCACACTCCTCAGCCTCCCTGGGAAAGTCTATGCCAGGGTGCTGGAAAGGAGAGTTCGTCCGCTAGTCGAACCTCGGATACAGGAGGAACAATGCGGTTTTCGTCCTGGTCGCGGAACACTGGACCAGCTCTTTATCCTCTCGAGGATACTTGAGGGTGCATGGGAGTTTGCCCAACCAGTCTACATGTGTTTTGTGGACTTGGAGAAGGCATTCGACCGTGTCCCTCGGGGTGTCCTGTGGGAGGTGTTGCGGGAAAAGGTAAAACATTTTCATTAAAACCTTATTACTGTTTTGTTTTTGTTACTCGTCATTTTAGCTTGCTGTTAATGTTGTGCTAACAGTAGCGATTAGCTAGATACGTTAGCCGTTGACATCAGCGCAATTTAGTATCCAGTATACAGAAATTGTTTTCCTAACAAAACCAGTGTTATAATTAAGTGAAGGTGCTCCCAGCTAATTTGAACCTTTGGCTTCTAAAATATGTGATTCAATTGCGTGCTGCGTACATAACCTAATGTCAGCTAGACCGAAATTAAAATTTAATATATTGTTAAAGTCACTAAAATGGCGCCTGTTGTGACGTGAGCTCTGTGTCTGCTCTAGAAACTCTGAAATTCTGTAGATCTGAGCCGTTCATTAAATACTCACATGAACCTGCACTTTGAATTCTGTATGAGCTGAATAAAATACAGCTATGCATTAGTGTTTTGAATGAATGATTAGATTAGATAACTCTTTATTGTCTAATCTAATTATATAGAAATGTGAATAGAAATGTTACATGAGAAGGTGTGTCTTTGACTGTTCCTGTATAACTTATTTTCGGACTAGTTGACAAGTTATGCTCCGGTCATTTGATGTTTCCAAGATAGATGTTCTTTTGTAATATAGTTAAATTTTCTTTGTATATTTCATTTATCCACCATCATACATCATACATACAAGCTAAGAAGAGGTCGTTATACTAACAAGAGGTATCAACGCTGGGCCAAAGTTCAGCACATGGTTAAAGTTTGTAATCCAGACAGGGTGTAAATATCACTCAGCAGCCAGAGCTGAAGCAGGCAGCATCAACACATAAATCTACTCTACCGGCTTAAATCACAAGAGCACCTCTGACCAAAAACCTGTAGATTTTTCTTGTTTGCACAAATTAATCCAGATTCACATTTATTGTGTTCACAGCTCCAACAAAATGAGGAAGAGGAGGGGGAGAAACACAATTAGGTTGAATTACAATTGGATGGAAGTCGAGGACAAGGAGAAGGAAGCTTAGGATGAGGAGGAAGAAAAGCAGCAGGAGCATCTTTAGGGATCCCTATGATGTCATTGAGGTTTGTTTCATTAATATGGTCCTCTCACAAAGAAAGATGACTTGTTTTAGTTCACCTACTTCCTGTATAAAATAGTGATGTGCAAAATGTTGTGAAAAACCATGGAGCAGGCACGTATAGTGCATCTGCAGGTAAATGAACATCAAATCTCTAAGACGGACTGAAATCTATATTTATCACCCTTATGATAAAACCCATGTCAGCCATTGGTTTATGGACTTTGTATTTTGAAGCCTCAACATTTGCTTTATTGCTGTTGCTATGTTGGGACCATATTAGGATGAGGGATCAGAATCTGGAGTCATGCACACTATTGTTTCATTTAGTGTGTATCCATAAGATTCGTACAGCAGATCCAAGTTGTGCCTTGAAAACAGGAAAGTCGTCTGCATAGAGGAGAACTGTAATAGCAGGCTTGTACAAAGTGAGGCTTTGTGCTCACACTTGCTGCAAACACTGGTTTTACTTCTGTCACCCTGTTTTGATGCAGAATTCACTTGAAATCAGGCAAGAACTGGACTTATTTTTCTTAATGTGTTCTTGTAAATTGATTGTGTATCGCATATGTTTGATTTGACTTTCTGCAAGACAACAGTTGTCCGCTGGCCAAAAAAGTTTTCCAAATACTTCCACGTGATCAAGCCTGGATTTAGAAAAGAATAGAAAAAAAAATCTGCACCTCCTGCTTCAGATGCAATTTGTGTTTCTGTGTTCAGAGGCAGCGGCGAGAGGGGAGACCTCGGCCCAGCTGGAGAGCCTGACCAGGAGGAGTCGAACATTAACTCAGCTCTTCCAGGGCACCCTGCAGACTCAGCTGTTGGCATCGGCGAGGGATGACGTGAACGCCAAACTGGAGTCCATCACAGGTCAACTGCAGGTATGTGAATCAGACCTTCTGAGGAGGGTTTCACTTTTCTCTCTTCTTTATAATTGACTCTTTTCTCTCTCTCTCTCAGCTCCTTGTCTCAGAGTGGGAGGGATTTGAAGCCCAAAGGGAGGAACTTGTCATTTGGTTGGCTGATATGGATGTCCGCCTGAGTGAGGTTGACCAGCTGACAGCAAACACCAGTGAAAAACTGAAACAACTGCAGGTGTGGGCTTGTTTTGATATGACATATTTGATATGATACATATGTCAGAGACATTATCCTAAACTGGACTAACAAAGGACCATGAGTACAACATGAAACGTACATTACATAGCGTAAGGCTGAAGTTCATTGATCATTTTAATCATAAACTTGTTGTTGAAATATTTTTACTGAACATGCAAACATCTGCTGATGAAAATGTGTTGATTTATTGGTCTGTTATGAAGCTATTGCTATTTCTAATGTGTTTTTTATCACTTTCTGATGTTTTATTAATTAAACAATGCAAGTTTTAATTGTTGTGTTATCTGTAGATATAGTATTTATATATATTTATTTATAGTAGAGCAAATAAATTTTATTATTACTGTTTAAAACACTAATATGTGACATGTATTAGTAGTGATGTTGTGCTTAGGGTTAAAATGCCTTTTTGTCTTTTGGTATACTACAAAATGACAATAAACCATTAATATATGTCTACGCTGTGCTCGTATTTATTTTAACCTACTCAAATTCAATTTATGATACATTTTATTTTGAAAGATTTAAAATGGTTTTTTAAAGAACCTCTCAAAAAAGGTTCTTTAAAATATTTTTTTAAAGAACCATTTGAAGGACCTTTTTAAAAATGGTTCTTTAACCATTTTTAATTCAATTCAATTCAATTCACTTTTATTTATATAGCGCCAAATCACAACAAAAGTCGCCTCAAGGCGCTTCATAGATACAGAGAAAAACCCAACAATCATATGACCCCGTATGAGCAAGCACTTTGGCGACAGTGGGAAGGAAAAACTCCCTTTTAACAGGAAGAAACCTCCGGCAGAACCAGGCTCAGGGAGGGGCGGCCATCTGCTGCGACCGGTTGGGGTGAGAGAAGGAAGACAAGATAAAAGACATGCTGTGGAAGAGAGACAGAGGTTAATAACGTATATGATTCAATGCAGAGAAGCCTGTTAATACATAGTGAGTGAGAAAGGTGACTGGAAAGGAAAAACTCAATGCATCATGGGAATCCCCGGCAGCCTACGTCTATTGCAGCATAACTAAGGGAGGATTCAGGGTCACCTGGTCCAGCCCTAACTATATGCTTTAGCAAAAAGGAAAGTTTTAAGCCTAATCTTAAAAGTAGAGATAGTGTCTGTCTCCCGAATCCAAACTGGAAGCTGGTTCCACAGAAGAGGGGCCTGAAAACTGAAGGCTCTCCCTCCCATTCTACTTTTAAATACTCTAGGAACAACAAGTAGGCCAGCAGAGCGAGAGCGAAGTGCTCTAATAGGGTGATATGGTACTACAAGGTCATTAAGATAAGATGGGGCCTGATTATTTAAGACCTAAAAAGGTCCTTCAAATGGTTCTTTAAAAAACCATTTTAAAGAACCTTTTTTGAGAGGTTCTTTAAAAAACCATTAAAGGTGCCCCAAAGAACCATTTCTTGATGGTTCTTTGGGGCACCTTTAAAGGTTCTTCAATGAACCACTGAAAGAAATGGTTCTTCAAAGAACCATTGTTTGAAAGGTTCTTTGTGGCACCAAAAAAGGTTCTTCTATGGCATCAGTCTAAAGAACCACTTTTGGTTCCAGTTGGCACCTTTATTTTTCTGAGTGCAGTAAATGGTCTAAATATCAGCTCTTTAGAAAATGATCCTGATTAACATGAAACTAACATCAAATGAGAAACACAGCTTCCTTGTTTCATGTCCAATAACAATGAATGAAGAGCTAATAAAGAGCTATTCTATTGTAAAATGCTGAGATGATTATTAGAAAGAACCCAGCTTCTCACCAAAAGCCTGCATTGAAAATCTATATGAAAGTAATCTATGCTCATATATGGCAAAATCCTTTAACTGTCACTGTGTTTTTCATCTGTGCTCTTGTTGGTTGGACAAGTTCCTAAATGACAAAGAGTTCAGTGGACTTTGCATCCATCAAATCCTGTTAGATGTTTGGATTGTTTTTCATTCACAGCTTTGTGATGAAGGCTAAAGAACAGAGATATGAACTATTGCCAATATGAATGCTGATGGCATGACGTGGGCATAGACCCACCAAAGCAACACTCAGCTCACCTCATTCCAGGGCGTTTGTCTGCTGGAGACCATGAGCCTTGTTAGTCACACATTAGCACCGTGGTAGGAAACAGCCTCCTCTGGTTTTCTCTGGTCCCCTCCCCAATCAGACCAGGAGTGACATGTTTAGCCGCATGTTCTCCTTAAATTGCTGGCTGTCTGAGTGGTGTCCCAGAAATGATGTGGGCTTCATAGATAATTGGCAAACCTTCTGGAGGAAACCTGTTCTTGTTAGGAGAGATGGCATCCATCCCACTTTGGATGGAGCAGCTCTCATTTCTAGAAATATTGACAAATTTATTAAACCCCTCAAAATATGACTATCCAGAGTTGGGACCAGGAAGCAGAGTTGCAGTCTTACACGCCTCTCTGCAGCTTCCCTCCTCCTGCTACCCCCCCAAAAACCCATCTCCATAGAGACTGTGTCAGCTTCCAAAAAGACAAAAAACAAACTAAAAACCAGCAACAAACAACTTAAACATTTACAAAGAAAGAACAATACAGTATCCACATCTGAACCAAAGAGTAAAACAGTGAAATGTGGAT
Organism: Neolamprologus brichardi; assembly: GCF_056152115.1. NCBI lineage: Eukaryota > Metazoa > Chordata > Actinopteri > Cichliformes > Cichlidae > Neolamprologus > Neolamprologus brichardi. The sequence goes on along the minus strand of NC_142104.1, from coordinate 45,575,337 downwards.
TATTAAATATTAGGTCTCTCTACTCCAAGTCTCTGTTAGTACATGACTTAATAATTGATCAACAAATTGATTTACTCTGCCTTACAGAAACCTGGTTGCAGCAGGATGATTATGTTAGTTTAAATGAATCAACACCCCCGAGTCATTCTAACTACCAGAAATCTCGAAGCACAGGTCGAGGGGGCGGTGTGGCAGCAATTTTTCACACCAGTCTATTAATTAATGAAAGACCAAGACAGACTTTAAATTCATTTGAAAGCATGATGCTTAACATTGTCCACCCCAGCTGTGAAACTCAGAAACCAGTCTTACTTGTTATCATCTAACGTCCACCTGGGCCTTACACAGAGTTTCTGTCTGATTTCTCAGAATTTATATCTAATTTAGTTCTGAGCTCAGATAAAATAATTATTGTGGGTGATTTTAACATCCATGTTGATGCTAAAAATGACAGCCTCAACATGGCATTTAATCTGTTGTTAGACTCAATTGGTTTCTCTCAAAATGTAAAAGAACCCACCCACCACTTTAATCACACTCTAGATCTTGTTTTAACATATGGCATAGAAACTGAACATTTAACAGTGTTTCCTGAAAACCCTCTCCTGTCTGATCATTTCTTGATAACATTTACATTTACAATAATTGATTATGCAGCAGTGGAGAGTGGACTTTATCAAAGTAGATGTCTTTCTGAAAGCGCTGTAACTAAGTTTAAGAATATAATCCAGCCACTGTTATCATCGTCAATGCCCTGTACCAACATAGAGCAGAGCAGCTATCTGAACGCTACCCCAACAGAGGTCGATTATCTTGTTAATAATTTCACCTCCTCACTACATACGACTCTGGATACTGTAGCTCCAGTGAAAACTAAGGTCTCTAATCAGAAGTACCTGACCCCGTGGTATAATTCTCAAACACGTACCCTAAAGCAGATGACTCGTAATCTGGAGAGGAAATGGCGTGTCACAAATTTAGAGGATCATCATTTAGCCTGGAGAAATAGTTTGTTGCTTTATAAGAAAGCCCTCCGCAAAGCCAGAACAGCTTACTACTCATCACTGATTGAAGAAAATAAGAACAACCCCAGGTTTCTCTTCGGCACTGTAGCCAGGCTGACAAACAGTCAGAGCTCTTTTGAGCCAACCATCCCTTTAACGTTAACTAGTGATGACTTCATGAACTTCTTCACAAATAAAATTTTTATCATTAGAGAAAAAATTACCAATAATCATCCCACAGATGTAATATTATCTACAGCTACTCTTAGTACCATTGATGTTAAGTTAGACTCTTTTTCTCCAATTGATCTTTCTGAGTTATCTTCAATAATTACTTCCTCCAAACCATCAACGTGTCTTTTAGACCCCATTCCTACAAAACTGCTGAAAGAAGTCCTGCCATTGATTAATTCTTCGATTTTATATATGATCAACCTGTCTCTAATAATCGGCTATGTACCACAGGCCTTCAAGGTGGCTGCAGTTAAACCTTTACTCAAAAAGCCATCTCTAGACCCAGCAGTCTTAGCTAATTATAGGCCAATCTCCAACCTTCCTTTCATATCAAAAATCCTTGAAAGAGTAGTTGTCAAACAGCTAACAGATCATCTGCAGAGGAATGGTTTATTTGAAGAGTTTCAGTCAGGTTTCAGAGTTCATCACAGCACAGAAACAGCTTTAGTGAAGGTTACAAATGATCTTCTTATGGCCTCTGACAGTGGACTCATCTCTGTGCTTGTCCTTCTTGACCTTAGTGCAGCATTCGATACTGTTGACCATAATATCCTATTTGAGCGATTAGAACATGCTGTAGGTATTACAGGTATTGCACTGCAGTGGTTTGTATCATATCTATCTAATAGACTCCAATTTGTGCATGTAAATGGAGAGTCCTCTTCACACACTGAGGTTAATTATGGAGTTCCACAGGGTTCAGTGCTAGGACCAATTCTGTTTACATTATACATGCTTCCCCTAGGCAGCATCATTAGAAGACATAGCATACATTTTCACTGCTATGCAGATGACACCCAGCTCTATCTGTCCATGAAGCCAGATAACACACACCAATTAGTTAAACTGCAGGAATGTCTTAAAGACATAAAGTCTTGGATGGCCACTAACTTTTTGCTTCTTAACCCTTCAAGACCTACCATAGAACCAAGTCCGCTAGAGCTTATATTATATTTTTACATGCTGTGGAGCCATTTTTGGGAGCATTTCAAGTTGCTATACATCAATACAACCATTAAAGCCTAAATTTTAATAATATGCATGCATTAAGTGGATAGTAATTATATAAATTGCAAAAAAGTGCAATAAACTACAAAAAAATTGAAAAAATCGTTTTTGTTTTTTAACATATATGTCTAGTTAGAGAAATTTAAGAGGCTTATCCCTCAAAACTGTAATTACAAAAAAGTTGCACAAAATAGTTTCCCACCACAGGAAATTTATTTTGAGTGTCTTCATAGTTTTATTTTTGAAATACACCAATTTTTATATACTGCAGGAAAAACTAAAATAAATATTATAATGCAAATTTGCAAAAAAGCAGCATGTGCATCAAAATAAACTATTTCCAGCAGTGCAATATGAATCCTAAGCATCCCAGAAACGACACAGAAAGTCATAAAGTCAAACATAACTTTTAAAAACACCAGTATAGGCTCATGAGGCTATATGGTAAAAAACTACATTTCAGCGAAAATGACATCACTTTCGGTTTCAGGCAGGTCATGGCGGACATGCGATAGTTCGCGCTGATGGACATAGGAAGTGTTATGAACAGCTGATCGGATCGGCAAAGCGTGTTTCTGGAATATTATGTTTTCTTGCTACAAGTGCTTTTTATGCAGTTTTTGCAAAGCTATATGTGGAAGGAAACTGTGACCGACGACAAGCTGATGGCATAAGATGTAAGTACAACTCCTCCGGTTTCATATGCAAAAAAAATTATTGCACTAGCTTACGTGGTTGCAGAGCTACCAGGATTTAAAAATAGTTATGCAAAACAGAGCGTGCCCGCTCCGACCAGTTTTAAAGGGTTAACTCAGATAAAACTGAGGTCATTGTACTCGGCGCTGAAAAGCTTAGAAATATGGTATCTAACCAGATTCTTACTCTGGATGGCATTACCTTGGCCTCCAGTAACACTGTGAGGAACCTTGGAGTCATTTTTGACCAGGATATGTCCTTCAACGCACATATTAAACAAATATGTAAGACTGCGTTCTTCCATTTGCGCAACATCTCTAAAATTAGAAATATCCTGTCTCAGAGTGACGCTGAAAAACTAGTTCATGCATTTATTACTTCCAGGCTGGACTACTGCAATTCATTATTATCAGGATGTCCAAAAAACTCACTGAAAAGCCTTCAGCTAATCCAAAATGCTGCAGCAAGAGTACTGACAGGGACTAGAAAGAGAGAGCATATTTCTCCTGTTTTGGCTTCCCTTCATTGGCTTCCTGTTAAATCCAGAATTGAATTCAAAATCCTGCTCCTCACATACAAGGTCTTAAATAATCAGGCCCCATCTTATCTTAATGACCTTGTAGTACCATATCACCCTATTAGAGCACTTCGCTCTCGCTCTGCAGGCCTACTTGTTGTTCCTAGAGTATTTAAAAGTAGAATGGGAGGGAGAGCCTTAAGTTTTCAGGCCCCTCTTCTGTGGAACCAGCTTCCAGTTTGGATTCGGGAGACAGACACTATCTCTACTTTTAAGATTAGGCTTAAAACTTTCCTTTTTGCTAAAGCATATAGTTAGGGCTGGACCAGGTGACCCTGAATCCTCCCTTAGTTATGCTGCAATAGATGTAGGCTGCCGGGGGATTCCCATGATGCATTGAGTTTTTCCTTTCCAGTCACCTTTCTCGCTCTCTATGTATTAACAGACCTCTCTGTGTTGAATCATATCTGTTATTAACCTCTGTCTCTCTTCCACAGCATGTCTTTTATCCTGTCTTCCTTCTCTCACCCCAACCGGTCGCAGCAGATGGCCGCCCCTCCCTGAGCCTGGTTCTGCCGGAGGTTTTTTCCTGTTAAAAGGGAGTTTTTCCTTCCCACTGTCGCCAAAGTGCTTGCTCATAGGGGGTCATATGATTGTTGGGTTTTTCTCTGTATCTATGAAGCGCCTCGAGGCGACTTTTGTTGTGATTTGGCGCTATATAAATAAAATTGAATTGAATTGAATTGAATCATTTCATTAGATCTGAATTTGGACTGTTTCCCTCTGGATGAGAACCAAGTCTGTCAAATCTATTGATCCAACACAAACTATCAAACACATTGGCTCACAGTCAGATTGGCTTTGTATGGATGGTGTAACAGGGGGCTGGGAAAGGATGCTGAAAGCTGAATATAATACAGAACAATAACAGGACATATAATAATGTAGCTAGGGATGCAACGATACCAATTTTTTCAAACCGATACAATACCGATACTTGGATCTGAGTACTTGCCGATACAGAGTACAAAAAACGATACTTCTACCACACACACACAAATGCAATGAATTGGAAGACAGGTTTTATTTTATTCTCTGCCGATAATAAATAATATCTTAATAAAAATGACCACAAAAAAATTTCAAGTGAAAAATAAGCACTTCTGTTAAATTATTGCAGAGTCTCCACATTGTAATTCAACAAAATATCACTGAACTATTGGCACTGTCTCGAGCTTTCGGAATAAAAAATAAACACTTCTGTTTGGAATAAAATAAATACAAATTAGGTTTGAGAATAAAATAAACTTTTAAATTGTTGCAGAGTGTCCATATTGTAAACAACCAAACAAAATAACGAAAGTATTTGGCATTGACGAACGAACTCCCCATCTGCCCGTGGATCATCAGTCCACTGTGCCGTTAAACCGAGGACTGACATCGCGCACACACTGCTTGTCTTTACCTCTTTAGAAAGTTTTGGCACCATTATCTCCCTGATGTGTGGGCGGCTGGGAATTTCATATCGCAGCTCGTGTATGCTGAGAAGAATCCTATGTTCTCCACGACTGGCATACGCTGGTCATCCAGAGCGATAAAATGAGTCAGAGCCTCTGTTATTTTAACTGCCCGTGGATTTTCTCTTGACATTTTTTATCGCTTTTCCAAAACCTGAGTTAAAGTTGGCTGTTCCGGTCCACACTGTTGACATTTTGTTTAGCCTAGCTACAGCAGCCTCCAGTTTCTCTTTTTTTATCTGGAGCTGCCAGTCTCACTCGTCTAACCCTGTGCCTGTTAGCGCGGGATGTCCCCCTAGTGGCCAATCTAAAAAACTATGACAAAAATGACAAGCCACCCTCTGATTAATGAAATAAGTTAGTATCGGTTCATGGTATCGGTTAACTTTTACGAGTATGAGTACACACACATTTTACAGTATCGGCCCCGATACCCGATACCCGATACCAGTATCGGTATCGGTGCATCCCTAAATGTAGCAAACATGATTTTCAAAAGGCACAGTTCTATTATTCATGATCACAAACACAAAGAACTTGTGCAGCCCTGATATCAGCCTTAATATATGAGTGTGTTTGCCCAAAGATTGAAACAGCATCAACATGACAGCTGTAAGAAATCTTCTCTCAGCCTTGTTTGGCAGAAGATCCCTGCAACAAAGATTGTAGCTGAAAGATGACGTGTGTAAAGTTTGCTCTTTGGGAGGGTTTAGGCTGTTTTTAGACCTTTGATAGTTTCTGTTGGGTCTAAAGTCAGACCCCGCTGATCCCAGAACTTATTCCCGTGAAAGAAAAACAAGGCAACAGCCTTGTCGGTATCTCAGCTCTTCACAAATGATCTAGACGACGGCCACCTCTCGCTCCCTTTTATTGACAACGTTCACACAATAAACAATAGTTTACAACGCGTACATTCCCCACGTAACCCCCCTCGGTTACAAAGACAAGGCACTGTGTGTGTGTGCATGTGTGTGTGTTATGTGAGAATGTGTGTGTGTGTGTGTGTGTGTGTGTGTGTGGTATGCTGCTGAACAAAGGGTCCTATAACATAAAAGCAAGAGGAACATCCTTGGTCATAAAGAGGGTAGTCTCCCCCACACCCTAGATGGTTCACCCTAGATAACACAGTGAAGCCATACAAAGGGGAGAAAGTTTACCAACATCAAACAGGCCTTCACAAGGATGTTCCTGTGATAAAAAAATAAAAAAAACACTACCGCCCCCCTCCCAGAATCTTAAGAATCTGGGGAGGGGAGGACAGAAAGAATTCCTTAAAACAATGTACAAATGGTAAACATAAAAAGGACAAAAATTTCACAATTCACTCTAACATTTCCCTCCTGTGATGTTATTTTTATGCTCCAAATTATTCCTATGTAGTATATTCTCAGCCATGCACCTCTTGCTTAACATTTTCAGCGCAGGCATCATCTTAGTTAGCATTGATCTTATACAAGGTAAAATGCATCTTATACATAAGCAAATCAGTATCAACAATACAAAAACAGGAGTTAATATTTTCAAAAGAAGATGCCACCAAGGACTAGACAGTAACCACGCTATCCAGCCTTGTGGTGCATCTACTCCTGGTGTGCGATTCATCATGTATTTCTGCAATGTGGTTAAATTCTGCAGTGCTTCATAAATGTCTCCTCCACTTGTATATCCATCTGCTATGAACGTACAACATGTTTCTCCTATCAATTTGCATACTCCTCCTTGCGAAGCAGTTATTAAATCCAAAGTTAGTCTGTTTTGCAAAACCATTGTCCTTATAGCCTTTTGCTCCTCTGCTAAGGCTGTTCCAAGGGTCTGGGTCCAATTTATGTGTCTCAGTAGTGCATATCTTGTCATGATCCTGGGTCCTTTTGACCCAGCGTTTTGTGTTTTCTATTAGTGATTTTGGTTCTGTTCCTCCTGTTTAGTGTATTCTGTTCTGCCCATCTATTCCTGTGTTAAGTCCGCGTTTCCTAGTCTGTGTCTTTGTGTGTATGTGTTTCCTGTTTTATTGTGAAGGTCTGCGTCTTATGTGAGTGTTTTTAAGTTTGCCTCCCTAGTCTCGTCACGTTAATCACTCCCAGCTGTGTCCCCCACCTGTGTGTAATCTCCCTGTGTTCTCTGAGTGTTTTTAAGTCGTGTCTTCTGTCTTAGTCGTTGCTGGTTCGTCTGTGTTGTTTCCCCTCGGTCTCCCTGCGTTTCTCCATCCATCTCTCTGTGTATATTTTCCCCGGACCTCCCTGCATCTTTGTTCTGGTTTGTTTTGTTAGTTTGCACAGTTTAGGTTTTCTGTTACAGCTTCACCCGCGCCATTTCTGTTGTATTTACTTTTGTAAATAAATACTCACCTGCACCAGAGCTGCCGCTTCCGGGTCCTAAATAATCACCACACGGCTTGCCCCGGCAGACCGTGACAGTACGAACCAGCCAACATGGACCCTGCGGCACTCAATCCGTCCGAGGAGCTCCAAGACGACATCGGTTATAATGTGGAGATCCTACTCGGGCTGTGGCTAGAGATCCCTCCAGAGGAGCTTCGCCGCGCCATTGAAAATCGATTACAACAGCTCTTTTCTGGCCTGCCATGGCTTCTGAAATTGCTTCCTCCGACCATGCAGGCGTTTCTCCAGCACACGCCTCACCTTCTCTCAGCCACTCCTGCCTCGCTGCCCGACTCGTCGGATGTGATCCTGCCCGTCCAGCCTGCTGCGCCTCCGGCTTCCACGCCCCCTCCGGCTCCCACGCCGCCGCCTGCAGCGCTTCCGCCTCCGGCTTCCACGCCGCCTCCAGCTTCCACGCCGCCGCCTGCAGCGCTTCCGCCTCCGGCTTCCACGCCGCCTCCGGCTTCCACGCCGCCTCCGGCTTCCACGCCGCTGCCTGCAGCGCTTCCGCCTCCGGCTCCTACGCCGCCGCCTGCAGCGCTTCCGCCTCCGGCTTCCACGCCGCCGCCTGCAGCGCTTCCACCTCCGGCTTCCACGCCGCCGCCTGCAGCGCTTCCGCCTCCGGCTTCCACGCCGCCTCCGGCTCACACGCCGCCGCCTGCAGCCTCGGCTCACACGCCGCCGCCTGCGGCCTCATCATCCACGCCGCCAGCGGCCTCATCATCCACGCCGCCTGTGGCCTCATCAGCCGCCGTGGCCTTCCTCGCGGTCGGCCCCCGGACCCCCTTCGTCTGAGTCGCCGCCGTTGCCTTCCGCACGGTCGGCCTCCCGAACTGTTTCCACGTCGCCACCGTTGCCATCCGCACGGTCAGCCCCCTGAACTGTTTGGACTCCTGTGCTGTCAGCCCCCTGGCCGGCCCCCTGAACTCTTTTGTTTTGGACACTGTTTTCTTGGGCTCCGGTGTATTCTTTTGTTGTTGCTTTTTGGTGCTGGCTCGTGTTTTGTTTTTTTGGGGTTTTTTTGTCCCTCTTGTGCGCCTGTTTTGTTTTGCTCCGGGCCCTCTGTCCTGGGCCCCCGCCGCCCGCCTTGGTCGGGTTGTTTTTTTTGGTGGTTTTGTTTTCTTGTTGGGCTGTCTGGTGCCAGCCTTTGAGGGGGGGGTACTGTCATGATCCTGGGTCCTTTTGACCCAGTGTTTTGTGTTTTCTATTAGTGATTTTGGTTCTGTTCCTCCTGTTTAGTGTATTCTGTTCTGCCATCTATTCCTGTTTTAAGTCCACGTTTCCTAGTCTGTGTCTTTGCGTGTGTGTGTTTCCTGTTTTATTGTGAAGATCTGCGTCTTATGTGAGTGTTTTCAGTTTGCCTCCCTAGTCTCGTCACGTTTATCACTCCCAGCTGTGTCCCCCACCTGTGTGTAATCTCCCTGTGTTCTCTGAGTGTTTTTAAGTCGTGTCTTCTGTCATAGTCGTTGCTGGTTCGTCTGTGTTGTTTCCCCTCGGTCTCCCTGCGTTTCTCCATCCATCTCTCTGTGTATATTTTCCCCGGACCTCCCTGCATCTTTGTTCTGGTTTGTTTTGTTAGTTTGCACAGTTTAGGTTTTCTGTTACAGCTTCACCCGCGCCATTTCTGTTGTATTTACTTTTGTAAATAAATACTCACCTGCACCAGAGCTGCCGCTTCCGGGTCCTAAATAATCACCACACGGCTTGCCCCGGCAGACCGTGACATATCTGTTGATTTTTACGTGAGTTCCAACTTTCCCGACCCCGATCCATGGAAACAGTCCTTGTAAGAAATTGGCTCCGGGTCCCCAGATTCAAAACTCCCAGGGGACCTCACTTAAATCCGTGAGCCCTGTGCTTGCACTCTATACGTCACTCTTTGTCTTTGATCCTGGATGATGTTCAATTCTCTCCATGAAGAAAACATGATCAGACAATTTCACGAGTGCACATAGACCTCCCCATTTTGCTGGTAAAGATGGGTAAGCCTTATGTCCACATAAGAAATACCAATCTGCTAACACCCTCATACCTTTAGGTGTTGGTGCGATTGTTGAGCATTTGGTCACATGCTGTCTTCCCTCAGTAAGTGTCATTTGGTACGAGGGGTCAAACGCACAGTCTGCTGCTCGTTGAATTTCATCACTCGCACACCTGGCATTCATCAGACATGTCAAGCACCTAATTCTGTTCAAACGAGGTCAAAAAGAATAGGTGACGTTGCATAGATGCCATGGCAAATCCCCAACTTGGGCTGACCCATTGCCCTTGAAGCACATAGGTAACTGGCCTGCTTCCAGTTTGTTTAACAGTATGATGTCCGGCAGTGGATCAGGAACTTGGGGCCAAGCCAGCAGATCTGTCTTACCAGAGCAGTTCACCTTCCCAGCTACTGGTGAATCAATCTTCCCATTCAGGTTCAGGGGAGTTGAAAAGTTGGCAGTGTTCCAAGTACGTTTTACTCCTGGATGTGTTGCTAAAGCAAGCAAACAAACTGTCTCGCTCTCCGTGATGCTATATGGCCACAGTCCAGAAGAATGTGTAGACGGTGGCATGTGTGCACAAGCATAACAATTGGTCTTGTTGTTTATGTGAGCGGTTGTGTTCATAAGCTGCCACCAGTAGTTGGTTGAAAACCCATGCGGGTACTGGGTGTGATTTGCTCTGTCCCAATGCGCTGCTGTCATCCCACTCAAGGTCCACAGGTTTAAGAAGGCGAACAGCACAGTCCCAGCCATTCTAAGTTGGGTTCAGGATCCGTTGATTTCTTCACCAGGATTGAGACAAGAGGTCCTAGAGATATACTCCCCCCTTTGTACCCTGGCCTTTTCACCATCACACAGTGTCGGCCAGGAAGTGTGTTACCTTCTTGCAGTGCGCTTGATGTATCCAAGTGTTTCTTTCAGCAATCTTCACTGCTGTGGGTGTCGTCAGCAGCACCTGATAAGGACCATTCCACCGTGGACTCGACCAGCACTTCCTCTTTATGGCCTTTATCAGCACCCAATCTCCAGGCTTCAGGCTCTGTTCCTGTGGAGAGACAGAATCATCTGGCAGATCATTTTTTCTCATAACTTCTTTACTTTTAAACATTTTAAGCATCCAATCTGCTAATGTGTTCTCCTCTTCTGCTTTTCTGTCATCACTACAGAAAACTGGAACTCTAAATGGTCTGCCATATATAATCTCAAAGGGTGTCAGACCATTCTCTGTTGGAGTAATCCTCATGTACATTTTAACTAATTCTAACTTAGACTAATTCCTAAGTCTTGGCTTTACTGTTCCATTAGTTCTCTCTACCAACCCTGCACTTTGTGGGTGATATGAACAATAATGTTTTAGTGTTATTGCTAGATGTTGTGCCATTAATTCAATTACTTCATTTACAAAATGTGGACCATTATCACTATATAGTGTGGAGATTAGAATATTATTTTACTGTTACTATTCATAACCATTATCATTACTGTTGCATTACTTATCATTTATCATTATCATCTCATCAGAGCATTTATTGAACCTGTTGATGTTACATTAAAGTTTGTATTTCAGGTGTGAGCATAATTACATAATAATCTTTCATTGCAGGTGCAACTGTAATCATGTTATACACATATTGCATTTTTGTGCTAATTAAAGAGTTGAAGCTCGGACAGTTAATTGATGATGGTCTGAAGCTTCGGTCAGCGCGATGTCTGGCCGATCAATTGGAAAATTGATTGAGCTAATGAAAGGATTGCATACATGCTTACAATACACCACATATTATATAGAAACAGAATAGAGGCCTGTGTGCACTCAGCAGCCTGCTGCATTGGAGTCTGCCTGGTAACAGATGACTAAGGATAGGTCATGCACTGAGGTCAAGACACATAGGCTGCCTGTACACATACACAGTATCTAGACTTGTTTTGCTCGAAACTGCAAAGTTGTTTTACCTGCATACGTGACAGTTTAGTTCCACAGATAAGTGAAGTGCAGTAAATGAAATAACAGGAAGCATCTGGCGGTGGCGGAGGAACCGAGGAAGGAAATGTTCTTTTTTAGAATATGTCCAAGGTCGGAATTACTGGAACTGATGCATGTTAGTTATCTGCTTTGACGCATGATGTTCGTCATCAATTATGTTATATATATGACTGCTCATTTATTGTTCTGGGAAGATTGATGCTATTTGGGTGATCGTGCTCGGCTTCCCACATATATGTGTTTCAATAAAATCATTGTTTTGACGCACCTCACTGGGACTCTGCAGTCGTTTGTCTCACCTCAAATAAAGAATCAGGACAATATGGTCTCTGGAATTCCATGTTCCGGGATGATATTCTTGCATATTGCTTTGGCAACTGAAATGGCATCTGCTTTCCTAGTTGGGACGATTTCTACCCACTTTGAAAAAGGGCACACTATCACTAAACAGTACTTATAGTTATTACAGTTGGACAGCTCTATAAAGTCCATGTGAATAACTTGAAATGGGTGACTGGGTCTAGGGAATTTCCCTCTCTTAGGTCTCAAATTACCCTGAGAATTGTGCTTGCAACATATCATACATGACCTGCAAAACTTTTTGAAAAAGTATTAAATCCTAGAGTATAAAAATGTTTCTCCACTCTGCCTTCATCCCTCCTGTGGAGACATGGCAAAGCCCATGGCTCAAAATAGCAGCAGTCTTGTACAAATTCTTAGGCAGTATTGGTTTATCACACAGATAATAAACACCATCCTGCAAGCTCGCTCCTTTGGTGAGCCACAACTGTTTTTCTGCAGTAGGTGAATGTGCCTGCATGTCTGCTAATACATCTGGTGTAATAGGCAATGTCTGCTGGTGTTGGACTGCTAAAATGTGAACACCATGTGCTCCTAAAGCTGCCTCTTTTGCGATCTTATCTGCAAAAGCATTCCCTAATGCAACTGGATCTTTCCCTCGGATATGTGCTGCACATTTAAAAACGGCAATTCTACTGGGTAATAATACTGCCTCCAGCAGATCTTGCAAGAGTTTGGTGTGTTCTACAGGTTTCCCTGTCGAAGTTGTCATACCTCGTCTTACCCACTGTGCTGCAAAGAAATGTAATGTAGCAAATGCATACTGGCTATCAGTGTATATTGTCATATTTTGTTTCTCTGCAGCTTTACACGCTTCCGTTAAAGCCACCATCTCTGCTGCTTGAGCAGACATAGAACATGCTAATTGTTTTGCACGGATAATTTTCTCACTATCTACTACAGCAAAACCTGTTTTAGCCTGTCCCTCTGCTGTTTTAAAACTCGAACCATCAACAAACCAAACCTTTCCCTCACCAAGTGGCACATCTGTTAAGTCATCCCTCGGCTTACACTCCTTCTCTATGTGTTCTCTACACTCATGAGGAGTGCCCTCTTCCTCCGTTGGCAAAAGGGTTGACGGATTTAGAATTGTGCAATGCTTTATGGTAATGTGTGGTTGTGATAGTAAGAGTGACATTAAAGACAAATGTCTTGCAGGTGACAGAAATGTCATTTTAGTCTGTAGTAGCAGAACATCCACCTCATGTGGAACTAGCAGTGTCAAAGGGTGAAATAGAACTATTTCCCCAGAACATTGTACGGCTTGAGCCGCTGCACACACAGATCTCACACACGGAGGCAAAGCACAAGCAACTGGATCTAATCTTTTAGAATAGTAAGCTACTGGCTTCATTCTTCCCCCGCTGTCTTGTGCTAACATTGAAGTCATGAAATGTCCTTTGCAGTCAACTGTTTGGACAAATGGCTTATTATAATCAGGCAATCCTTACACAGTCGCGCTTGTCAACAGTTGTTTCAACGTGCAGAATGCCTGTTCTCCCTCTGGAGTCCAGCTTAGACTATCTGACATAGCTAAAGACTCACCGTACATCATGTCTAACAGTGGTTGACTTACTTCAGCAAAATTTGGTACCCATGAACGACAATAATTGGTCAATCCTAGAAATTGCATCACGTGTTTCTTTGTTACTGGCCTAGGAGCTGCTAAAATAGCTGCTTTCCTCTCTGGGTGTATGCTTTTTCCTGCTGAACTGAGCTGGTGACCTAAGAATTTCACCTCCTTCTGTACCCACTGTAACTTTGAAAGTGATGCTTTATTCCCTGTTTTTGCTAAATGTGTCAACAGTGCAATAGACGTAGTTTTACAATTTTGTTCTGAGTCGGACGCTATCAAAATATCATCCACATAAACTAAGATCTGTGAATGGGATGGTATTATGAAATCAGACAGACAATTAGTTATTGCCTGCATAAAAAGGGTCGGACTGTCACAAAAATCTTGTGGTAAACTAGTGTAGGTATATTTTTTTACCTTGGTATGTAAATCCAAACCAACCTTGTGAGTTCTCATGCACTGGTATGGAAAATAAAGCATTACTTAGATCTACCACTGTGAAATGTGTCATACCTGGTCTTATCTGATTTAACAAGGTATGAGGGTCTGGGACACATGGTGCAATACTTTGTACAACTTGATTTACAGCCCTTAAGTCTTGAACCATGCGCCACGATTGAAAATCTGCTTTTTTCACTGGAAAAATGGGCGTGTTACATGCTGCATTTGGAGCTTCTACCAGTATTCCTGCTTCAATCATGTCTTCTATTACAGGCTTAATCCCTACTTCTGCATCTGGTTTGAGGGGATACTGTTTCACTCTAGGTCTATATGAAGTTTTAGGCTTTATTTTTACTGGGTTTGCTGTTTTTATTAACCCTACATCAGTCTTTCCTTTTGACCACAAGATGTCTGGAATTTGTTTAAGTTCAGGGTGATCATTTAGATCTACCATATGTCATTCTGCTGTTTCATTCTCACTTCCCTTTAAGTGTACCTGAGGTGTTGCATGTGTCACCCACCCCAGCTTCTTACGGAAGATACTGCTATGCATGTTTGAGTCCCACCCCCCTCCACATTGCTGCCATTCATTTGTGTGCTCTCCCTGCTCCACTAGAAATGCTAAATCTTCCCACTCAGCTGTGCTACACTTAGTTAGTGAAACATGTGGCACCTTTGCCTTGAAAAGTTGTTGAGCTGCTTCAGAAATTATCACACTACATCCTACCATTTGTTCACCATCAGTGTATACAGTTTTTACAGTAATTCTTTGAGGACCCAGTTTCATTACTTTGTCAGTGTAGGCATCATCAGGTCCTGGTGTCATTTTAAACCTAAGTGTGATGTGCATCTCATCTGGTTCCTGTCTATCATAGCCCTCAGCTAATCTCTCCTCAGCTGTGGTCAACATTTTACAGTTTATCTGATCTGGCCTAGAGGTTGACAGGTCAAGCGTCCAGTAGTAATGTACATCGCCACTGCCCTGGTGAACCATGGTTTCTGCAGTTTCTCCTTTTCCTGCAGTTATCATTCCAACAGCCGTGGGAATGATTGAGATTCCAAGTTTTACCATCATATCTCTACCCAAAAGGTTCACAGGACATGTCGGACACATTACTACTGAACCCTGAGCTGCCTCTCCCGTAGATGGATCTCTATTCCATACTGGCTTAGAGATTCTGTGTTGGTTTAACTGTCCATTTGCAGATTTTACATAAATGATGCCGTTCGATGGGTCTATTCCTGATACATGGTCCCTCAGGACGGTTTTATCTGCTCCTGAGTCACATAAAAACTGTATACTTTTTCCCTGCACTGTTAATGTGCGAAAGGGTTTTACTTCTTTCTCTGATAAATTCAACAAAATCTCAGTCAAATCTATGGTTTGGGGCATTGATTGTTGTTTGTGGCAGTCTGATGGGGTGGTTAAACATGCATGTGTATTAGCAGTGACAGCAGATACTGTTCGGTCTAAAGTCAAATTCCATGGTAAATCTTCAACTTGGACTAGTCCATTGTCCTTTATGCACATAGGCAATTGGCCTGTTTCCAGTTCGTTTAACTGTTCAATGTCCTGCAACAAGTCATATTCTTTGAGTCAGACTAGCAGGTCTGTCGTACCAGAGCAGTTCACCTTCCCGGCTACTGGTGAATCAACCGTCCATTCAGGTTCAGAGCAGTTGAAAAGTTGGCAGTGTTCCAAGTACGTTTACTCCTGGATGTGTTGCTAAGGCAACCAAACAAACTGTCTCGCTCTCAGTGATGCTATATGGCCACAGTCCAGAAGAATGTGTAGCCAGTGGCATTACAAGCATAACCATTGGTCTCGTTCTTTAGGTGAGTGGTTGTGTTCTTAAACTGCCACCAGTAGTTGTTGAAAACCCATGCGGGCACTGGGTGTGGTTTGCTCTGTTCCAGTGCGCTCCCTGTCATCCCATTCAGGGTCCACAGGCTCAAGAAGATGCACAGCACATTCCCAGCCATTCTGATGAGTACCTGTGGCTCAGTTGGTTTCTTCACCGGATTGAGACGAAGGGCCCTGGAGGCTCCCCCCCCCCCCTTTGTACCCGGTCTTCCTGCCACTTACTCCGAGCTGGCCTGGATGTGTGTCACCTTCTTCAATCTTCACTGCTGTGGTCGTTGTCAGCAGCACCCGATAGAAACCTTCCACCGCGGACTGGACCAGCACTTCCTCTCCATGGCCTTATCAACATCCAATCTCCACACTTCAGACTATGCTCCTGCGGAGAAATAGAATCATCTGGCAGATCATTTGTTCTCATGACTACTTTACTTTTAAACATTTCAAGCATCTAATCTGCTAATATGCTCTCTCTTCTGCTCTTCTATCATCACTACAGAAGACTAGAACTCTAAATGCTCTAACATATATAATCTCAAAGAGTCAGACCATTCTCTGTTGGAGGAATCCTCATGTATATCTTAATTAATTCTATACCGTCTAACCATGTTCTGCCTGTCTTCCTAGGTCTTAACTTTACTGGTCTATTAGTTCTCTCTGCCTGCAAATGCAAATTTTTTTTAAAGTATTTAATAATCCTAGAGTGAGTATAAACTCCTGCTGCCATCATTCCCCCCTGTGGAGACATTGCAAAGCCCATGGCTCAAAATAGCAGCAGTCTTGTACAAATTATTAGGCTGTATTGGTTTATCACACAGATGATAAACACCAACCTGCAAGCTCGCTCCTTCTGTAAGTCACAACTGTTTTCCTGCTGTAGGTGAGTGGCCCTACATGTCTGCTGATGTTGTACTGCTAAAATGTTAACACCATGTTCTACTAAAGCTGCCTCTTTGCGATGTTATCTGCAAAAACATTCCCTAATGCAACTGGATCTTTCCCTCACATGTGTGCTGCACATTTACAAACGGCAATTCCACTGGGTAATAACACTGCCTTCAGCAGATTTTTCAAGAGTTTGGCATGTTCTACAGGTTTCCCTGTAGAGGTTGTCACACCTCGTCTCACTCACTGCACTACAAGGAAATGTAATGTAGCAAATGCACACTGGCTATCAGGGTATACTGTCTCTCTGCAGCTTTACACGTTTCTGTTAAAGCTAGCATCTCTGCTGCTCAGGCAAATATGAAACATGTTAGTTGTCCTGCACAGATAACTTTCTCACTGTCTACTACAGTAAAACCTGTTTTGGTCTGTCCCTCTGCTGTTGTAAAACTCAAACCATCAACAACCCAAACCTTTCCCTCAATGAGTGGCACAACTATTAAGTCATCCCTCAACTTACACTCCTTCTCCACGTGCTCTCTACAGTCATTAGAAGTGCCCTCCTCTTTTCGTTGGCAAAAAGGGTTTGACAAATTCAGAATTGTGCACCACTTTATGGTTATGTATGGTTGTGAGAGTAATAGTAACATTAAAGACAAGTGTCTTGTAGGTGACAGAAATGTAAGTTTAGTCTGCAGTAGTAAACATCTACCTCGTGTTAAACTAACAACGTCAAAAGGTGAAATAAACTATTTCCTGAAACATTGTACAGCTTAAGCTGCTGCACATACTGATCTCACGCATGGAGGTAAAGCACAAGCAACTAGAGCTAATCTTTTAGGATAGTAAGTTACTGGTTTCACTTGTGGAAAAAGTGCTGTTAGTTATTTTACAGTCACCTGGCATTTGTGCTGTTCACAGAACCACAAGTCCATTGCTGGACCTCCTCTGCGCTGTCACTCTTTGGAGCTTGGCACGCTCCCTCAGGTTCTCATGTTCCAACGCTCCTGGAAGCCCAGTAGCACAGCTCTCTGCGCGATGCTGCTGTGCTGGAGGTGATCTCTGATCCTCCTGAAGACTCTCTCCAGGCCTCAGCTTCCATCTTGTGGGCGATCCTCTCAGTCACTCCTTCTCATTATGGCACCTCACGACATCTACAAATTAAAAAATGACACTCCTCTCGCCACACGGCTTTTGCCATGTGTCAACTCCCCAGTGAGACCTGTACAAGAATGTTGCACAGTCTCCCTAAAACAATCTCCAGGGTTTGTCCCTTGGAGCAGCTTCACTCCAAGCTGTAACTCTGTGTAAAAAACATTAGTCAGCAATAAAATGTTTTGATTGTTTAACTCGCAGCTTCAGCCTGTATCCTAGAAGTCTTAAAGTCAAAACAACCTCACATTTGCAACCAACTACAGCTCGTAAGTGTAATAAAGTATTCAGCATCACAGAGACAAGGATCATTGCAGGTTTATTCTAAACTCATTAAACTCCTACTTTTTCCCATAATTTGTTCCAAATCATTGAACATCTCAATGTCATTCCACATTGTAATCAGTGACTTTCCTTAAGTTTGTCTCTCACCATGAGCCCAATAGTGGTCAGATAATGAGCCCCATGTAACTATTTTGTAACCACTGCACGTCTGTTCAATTGTCACTTGTCTGTCTGCTGAATCCTTTAAAAACACGCTTAAGGAAAAACAAACATTAGCCAAACACACGGTTCATCCTGGTTATCAGGTGTCGGCCATCCAGATTCCAGAGGAGCTGTGAAAAGTCGTAAAGTTAACACTCGCTGTGGAAAAGTAACAATGGTCTCATCACAGTATGTCTCAAACTGTATTAATTTTTCCCCTGTAATTTTCACATTTTCTCCAACATTCTCTCAACAACACAGTGTAATTTCATCATCAACATATAGCCTGTAACTACAGTTTCCTTCACACAAAATCTCAGTAATCCTGTGGTAGAAAAACATAATGAAGTTGTGTCCTGCTATAAATCACATGATCAAATCACATGAATAACCATCTGCTATAAAAAGAAATGTAAATGTTAGCGCTGCGCAGGTGTATACACTCTTTCTCACAGTAATCTCTGTGAGCAACACAAGGTAGTGAATAACACTCCCATGGTAAATTCACAGACACAAGAAATTTAAACTAAAAAGGTTAAATTTGCAGAGTTCACATAGTCATGTGACCCAAGTTTCCTCCTGTGGTCTCCTTCTGCTTCTGCAACAGATAGACACACACAGAGATACATCCACACCTCTGTCAGGTGGGGGTTAACTTCACACAATGGTGTTGAGTCAGTCAGTCTTGTCAGCTTCCCCATTTATTTTAAATTCTCACTCATTCACTCAGTGATTCTTTGCAGATTGTGGAAATTATTGTCGCATTCGTTTCCACGCTCAGCAAATTGACGTCATTTCAAAAAGAAAAATAATTTAGACTGGATTTCCTCGTTGAATCCTTTTAGACAGGAACTCATTTTCTAATTTTCCCAAATAAGTGGCTTTCTCCTGAGCCCATTTTAATTTTGGAGAAGCTCACTTTGCAACAGTATTCTCGATGACGAGTATAGTATATGTCAGGGTGAATTGTTTAATATTGTCATTCTTATGTTTGCCATTTGTACATAGGTTTAAAGAATCCTTTCTGTCCTCCCCTCCCCAGATCCATAAGATTCTGGGAGGGGGGCAGTAGTGTTTCTGATCACAGGAACACCCTCTGTGAAGGTCTGTTTGATGTGGTAAACTTCCTCCCCTTTGTAGGGCTTCATTGTGTTATCTAGGGTGAGGGGAGATTGCCCTCTTCATGACCAAGGATGTTCCTGTGCTTTTATGTTATATGACCTTTTGATCTAACACACACACACACACACACACACACACACACACACACACACACACACACATTCTCACATAACACACACACAGTGCCTTGTCTTTGTAACCAAGGGGGGTTACGGGGAAGGTACGTGTTGTAAACTATTGTTTATTGTGTGAACGTTGTCAATAAAAAGGGAGCAAGAGGGGCCAGTCGGGGAGGTCATTTTGTGATGTACTGAGGTACGGACAAGGGCTCCCTTGCAAGTAAAAAGATCGATCGCTGTTGCCTTGTCTTTCTTTCATGGGAATAAGTTCTGGGATCAGCGGGGTCTGATTTAGACCCAACATTATTTGGTCCTTCGGAGCCGGAGCCCAAGAATTTTTGCCGTACACTGAGGAGAGCGAGGACACGCCGCAGACTGTCGACAGCCGGACGCCTGATAAAGCCTGAAGTGTTAAAGTCGCGACCAGGCCGGCGAGATAGCGTTTTAACTCCCCTCGTGGACGGCGACTGACGGGATCCTGGACTCTCCTGTGAACGAAACGCAACACAACAGTAAGCAAACAGAGAGCGTCTCTGTAACCGTGTGAATGAATGTGGAATTTTAGATAGGAATGCGTCACTGAGACTGCGCGGGTTTCACGCGAGTCCAGGGGTGCGCTGGTTGCGCGGTTTCACGCGAACCTAAAACAATAGAGAGCGGCTACGTGACCGGTACGTGAGTGCGCCAGCCGTGCGAGAAGGTCGCAGGCTATTAAAGAAACAAACGGCTCCGTAGCTGCGCGGTTTCACGCGGGCACGGGAGTGCGTTGGACTGTGCGTTTTGGACGCAGGTCCATGAGAGCTGTGCGTGTAGACGCAAGCTGCCTGGTTTCTCCGCCGAAAGGAGGATAGAGCTCTATAAAAAGGACTCCGCAGATAAGTGCGTTGAGTGTATGGTTTCTCCACCAATATATAAGGAGGAAAGAGCTCTATAAAATAAAAGGGACTCCGCAGATAGGTGCGTTGAGTGTATGGTTTCTCCACCAATATATAAGGAGGAAAGAGCTCGCCGCGGTATAGAGAGTTTAGGATTATAGGCCTTAAAAAGTGTGAATGAACGTATGCGTGTGTGAGTGCCAGTAAAGTGAACGCAGCAACACAAAAGGAAACCTAAGCGGTGTTAACGTAATTTTGTGACCTGTTGTGTACACATAGCCTGGGTTTTGAGGTAAGGTGTTACCTGCCGCAAACTTGAAAGAATTGTTATAATGGGGAATAAAATGTGTAAGTCTGCCTTAGAAGGGGATGTAAAATTTATGGAGAAATTTTCACCGGGCAGCACGCAGTATGTAGGTTGTTGACGTGAAAAATATGGATTTGAATGGACATTAGTGGAAGTTAAGAGTAAAGTGTTTGTAGAAAGAATAAGTTGTAAGTGTAGCAGGTAAAACAGGGAAAGTGAAGCAGAGGAAGGAATTGCAGTTGCTAAGTTGTGGCTGGAGCAGGCTCAAAAGAGAAGAGAGCAAGAATGTTAGCAGAAAGAAAGTCAGAGAAGAGTGTGAGAGAGCAGAGGCAGAGGAGAAATTAAAGGCTGAGTATGGAGAGGCATTAGGAGCAGCACTGAGTCTAAGACAGACTAGGCAGGGCAGGAAACAGAAAGTAAAGTTAGTGAACACAAACATTACAACCACATATCCATCCCTGACACAATACACAGGTAAAGGGCCAGGTGATAACACCCTGCCCTATGGAGATGCAGATCTCGTTGTCGAAATTAATGAAGTATAATTGTGATCTAAGCAGAAGTGAGTGTTTGACGTCACGGTGTGTGTGAAAAGGTATCCAGCTGGGGCAGACATGATACTGCAGATCACCTGCCCAGTGGACAAAAAGAAATAAAATAGTTGTGTGGATGAATGATAGCATGAAGAGTGTTTGGTGTTTCTCAGTCTGAAACAGCTGTAATGCTATTTTCTGTTCGGAGAAAAGTACAGTTAAAAAAAACAAAAAAAAACAGAGAGAGATGTGTGATGTTTTAAGCAGTGATGAGATTAACGAGAAGGAGTGACTGAGAGGATCGCCCACAAGATGGAAGCTGAGGCCTGGAGAGAGTCTTCAGGAGGATCAGAGATCACCTCCAGCACAGCAGCATCGCGCAGAGAGCTGTGCTACTGGGCTTCCAGGAGCGTTGGAACATGAGAACCTGAGGGAGCGTACCAAGCTCCAAAGAGTGACAGCGCAGAGGAGGTCCAGCGATGGACTTGTGGTTCTGTGAACAGCACAAATGCCAGGTGACTGTAAAATAACTAACAGCACTTGTTCCACAAGTGAAACCAGTAACTTACTATCCTAAAAGATTAGCTCTAGTTGCTTGTGCTTTACGTCCATGCGTGAGATCAGTATGTGCAGCAACTTAAGCTGTACAATGTTTCAGGAAATAGGTTATTTCACCTTTTGGCATTGTTGGTTCCACACGAGGTGGATGTCTACTACTGCAGACTAAACTTACATTTCTGTCACCTACAAGACACTTGTCTTTAATGTTACTATTACTCTCACAACCATACAGAACCATAAAGTGGTGCACAATTCTGAATTTGTCAAACCCTTTTTGCCAACGAAAGAAGAGGGCACTTCTCATGAGTGTAGAGAGCACGTGGAGAAGAAGTGTAAGTCGAGGGATGACTTAATAGCTGTGCCACTCGTTGAGGGAAAGGTTTGGTTTGTTGATGGTTTGAGTTTTACAACAGCAGAGGGACAGACTAGAAAACGTTTTACTGTAGTAGACAGTGAGAAAGTTATCTATGCAGGACAACTAGCATGTTTTATATTTGCTTGAGCAGCAGAGATGCTAGCTTTAACGGAAACATGTAAAGCTGCAGAGAAACAATATACCCTGGTAGCCAGTGTGCATTTGCTACATTACATTTCTTTGTAGTGCAATAAGTGAGACGAGGTGTGACAACCTCTACAGGGAAACCTGTAGAACACACCAAACTCTTGAAATATCTGCTGAAGGCAGTGTTATTATCCAGTGGAATTGCCGTTTGTAAATGTGCAGCACACATGTGAGGGAAAGATCCAGTTGCATTAGGGAAAGTTTTTGCAGATAACATCGCAAAAGAGGCAGCTTTAGTAAACATGGTGTTAACATTTTAGCAGTACAACATCAGCAGACATGTAGGCCACTCACCTACAGCAGGAAAACAGTTGTGACTTACAGAAGTAGCGAGTTTGCAGGTTGGGGTTTATCATCTGTGTGATAAACCAACACTGCCTAATAATTTGTACAAGACTGCTGCTATTTTGAGCCATGGGCTTTGCAATGTCTCCACAGGGGGGATGATGGCAGCAGTAGTTTATACTCACTCTAGGATTATTAAATACTAAAAAAATAATAATAATAATTGCATTTGCAGGCAGAGAGAACTAATAGAACAGTAAAGTTAAGACTTAGGAAGACAGGCAGGACATGGTTAGACTGTATAGAATTAGTTAAGAGATACATGAGGATTCCTCCAACAGAGAATGGTCTGACTCTTTGAGATTATATATGTTAGAGCATTTAGAGTTCTAGTCTTCTGTAGTGATGATAGAAAAACAGAAGAGAGAGCATATTAGCAGATTAGATGCTTGAAATGTTTAAAAGTAAAGTAGTCATGAGAACAAATGATCTGCCAGATGATTCTGTTTCTCCGCAGGAGCAGAGTCTGAAGTCTGGAGATTGGATGTTGATAAGGCCATGGAGAGGAAGTGCTGGTCCAGTCCGCGGTGGAAGGTTCCTATCGGGTGCTGCTGACAACGACCACAGCAGCGAAGATTGCCGGAAGGAATACATGGATATATCAAGCGCACTGCAAGAAGGTGACACACATCCAGGCCAGCTCGGAGTAAGTGGCAGGAAGTCCGGGTACAAAGGGGGGGGAAAGCCTCCAGGGCCCCTCGTCTCAATCCGGTGAAGAAACCAACTGAGCCACAGGTACTCATCAGAATGGCTGGGAATGTGCTGTGCATCTTCTTGAGCCTGTGGACCCAGAGTGGGATGACAGGGAGCGCACTGGGACAGAGCAAACCACACCCAGTACCCACATGAGTTTTCAACAACTACTGGTGGCAGTTTAAGAACACAACTGCTCACATAAAGAACGAGACCAATGGTTATGCTTGTGATGCCATTGGCTACACATTCTTCTGGACTGTGGCCATATAGCATCACTGAGAGTGAGACAGTTTGTTTGGTTGCCTTAGCAACACATCCAAGAGTAAACGTACTTGGAACACTGCCAACTTTTCAACTGCTCTGAACCTGAATGGACGGTTGATTCACCAGTAGCTGGGAAGGTGAACTGCTCTGGTACGACAGACCTGCTCGTCTGACTCAAAGAATATGACTCGCTGCAGGACATTGAACAGCTAAACGAACTGGAAACAGGCTGATTGCCTATGTGCATAAAGGACAATGGATTTAGTCCAAGTTGAAGATTAACCATGGAACATGGCAACATCACCTATTCTTTTGTCTTCTGCAAGAAGGATGTAAACAGAGAAGCCTTTTGTCTACATCTACATCATGAACACTTGAGGTTTTGAGCCAAGAAGATCAAAACAGCTTGATCCAATTTCCTTTACAAAGCTTTTTCTGTGGTGACAACAGGACAGGAGAAGAGTTCTAAATGCAGATAACTCACCAGTTGACTCTAACCCCCACAGGAAGCCTACAGTGAGATTTGGGGGGTTGATAGGAGTCATAAAAAGGAGTGTTGACCGGGCTACAGCTTTGAAGTTTGCTGAGAGCCACATGGACAAACAATGAAGTCAACTGATGTGTTTGAATGCATATGTCTGTATACAGTTGGATTGTAGTGACATATGATTTTTGAGAATGATGATTCTTCTTGTTTGACTTTTGATATTCAGTTGTTTACTTGCAGAAATACATAATGAATTACATGACAGGAGTAGATGCACCATAAGGCTGGATAGATAATGTCTGGTCCTTGGTGGCATCCTCTTTTGAAAAAATTAATTCCTGTTTATGTATCGTTGATGCTGATTTGCTTATGTATAGGATGCATTTTACCTTGTATAAGATCAATGCTGACTAAGATGATTTCCAATACATTTGTTAATTATGTAC
Source organism: Neolamprologus brichardi (assembly GCF_056152115.1). Classification (NCBI taxonomy): domain Eukaryota; kingdom Metazoa; phylum Chordata; class Actinopteri; order Cichliformes; family Cichlidae; genus Neolamprologus; species Neolamprologus brichardi. Next base: position 45,550,936 of record NC_142104.1, on the reverse strand, counting down.
TTTTGCAACAATATGACATGACTGAAATTACTGACATGACAGAAGCCTGTGTATAAAATGACGCCTGTGCTGAAAATGTCAAGCATGAGGTGCATGGCTAGAATGTACTACATAGGAATAATTTGAGGCATAAAATGACAAACAGGAGGGTTATGTCAGGGTGAATTGTTTAATATTGTCATTCTTATGTTTGCCATTTGTACATAGGTTTAAAGAATCCTTTCTGTCCTCCCCTCCCCAGATCCATAAGATTCTGGGAGGGGGGCAGTAGTGTTTCTGATCACAGGAACACCCTCTGTGAAGGTCTGTTTGATGTGGTAAACTTCCTCCCCTTTGTAGGGCTTCATTGTGTTATCTAGGGTGAGGGGAGATTGCCCTCTTCATGACCAAGGATGTTCCTGTGCTTTTATGTTATATGACCTTTTGATCTAACACACACACACACACACACACACACACACACACACACACACACACACACACACATTCTCACATAACACACACACAGTGCCTTGTCTTTGTAACCAAGGGGGGTTACGGGGGAAGGTACGTGTTGTAAACTATTGTTTATTGTGTGAACGTTGTCAATAAAAAGGGAGCAAGAGGGGCCAGTCGGGGAGGTCATTTTGTGATGTACTGAGGTACGGACAAGGGCTCCCTTGCAAGTAAAAAGATCGATCGCTGTTGCCTTGTCTTTCTTTCATGGGAATAAGTTCTGGGATCAGCGGGGTCTGATTTAGACCCAACATTATAGTATATAGCGCTTCTGTTCTAATCGTGCAGATCTGCTCAAACAGAGATCATCAAACAAAATTTTCAGTGCACCATGAAAGTAACAAAATAAAAGGAAAGAAAGAAAATAAAGGAAAGGAAAGCAAAGGAAAGAAAGGCCTTGTTTAAGTCATGACACGTGTTCTTCATGCCAGGGGGATAAACTGTACCAACCCAATTGGCAGGCTCAACTTAGTAACAAAAGACAAATCAACAGCCAGTTTAATTTCAAACATTCATCCAATCACACACAACATACAGCATAACCCTGTTGTCTTAGCACATGATAAGTGTCTTCTCATGTAACTACATGTGTGCCATGGTAAAACTTCTTCACACACCAGAAACTCACAATCAGCTCACTCATCTAAAACCTCTCATCAGCATTCTGTTTTTCTCCTCTATGATGTAACCATCTGTCCTCCTATAATATTCAGTCCACTAGTCTATGTATCACTTTCATCTTACTAGTGACTTGGACAAGATGACAAACAGAATCTCATGCTTAAGATGCTGTCTGGTCTTCATGAGTATCATTTATGTGTATGTGCATGTAGGGTTAGTATGGTTAATGCATTTTCTGTATGTTTTTGTGTTCCTCTCTCATCACACTTTCATTATTCTCATCACTGCTTAAACAACACACATCTCTCTCTCTGTTCTTTTTTTTTTTTTTTTTTAATATTGTGTCAGGGATGGATATGTGGTTGTAACGTTTGTGTTCACTAACTTTACTTTCTGTTTCCTGCCCTGCCTAGTCTGTTTTAGACTCGATGCTGCTCCTAATGCCTCTCCATACTCAGCCTTTAATTTCTCCTCCTCCTCTGCCTCTGCTCTCTCACACTCTTCTCTGCCTTTCTTTCTGCTAACATTCTTGCTCTTTCTAATGCTTTTCTACGGTGTTGTTCTAAAGTAGTTGCAGTGGATTGAGCTGTGGTTTCATCCTCAGGTTTCACAACTACTGCTTGCAATATTGGTCTTTTAACATTCTGTGCTTTTCTTCTCTTTTGAGCCTGCTCCAGTCACAACTTAGCAACTGCTAACTGCAATTCCTTCCTCTGCTTCACTTTCCCTGTTTTACCTGCTACACTTACAGCTATTCTTTCTACAAGCACTTCACTCTTAACTTCCACTAATGTCCATTCAAATCCATATTTTTCACGTCAACAACCTACATACTGCGTGCTTTCTCCATTAATTTTACATCCCCTTCTAAGGCAGACTTACACATTTTATTCCCCATTATGACAATTCTTTTAAGTTTGCGGCAGGTAACACCTTACCCCAAAAATCCAGGCTACATGTACACAACAGGTCACAGAATTAGTTAACACCGCTTTAGGTTTCCTTCTGTGCTGCTGCGTTCACTTACTGGCAATCACACACGCATACGTTCATTCACACACTTTTTAAGGCCTATAATCTTAAACTCTCTATACCGCAGCGAGCTCTTTCCTCCTTATACATTGATGGAGAAACCATATACTCAACGCCCTTAACTGTGGAGTCCCTTTTATTTTATAGAGCTCTATCCTCCTTTCGGCGGAGAAACCGTCCTTACCCTCCTTAAATAAATCAAAAAGATTAAAACAAAAACAAAAACACTGGCGGAGAAACCAGGCAGCTTGCGTCTACACGCACAGCTAGCGTGCTTCTGGACCTGCGACCTATCCGCACAGTCACAGAGCCGCTTCCTCTAGGTTCGCGTGGACCCGCGCAACCAACGCACTCCTGTGCTCGCGTGAAACCACGCAGCTGCGGAGCCGTTTCTTTTCTTTAATAGCCTGCGTCCTGCCCGCACAGCTCTCATGGACCTGCGTCCGAAACGCACAGTCCAACGCACTCCCGTGCTCGTGTGAAACCGCGCAGCTACGGAGCCATTTCTTTCTTTAATAGCCTGCATCCTTCCCACACGGCTGGCGCACTCACGTACCTATGAGAACCCGCACGGTCACGTAGCTGCTCTCTATTGTTTTAGGTTCGCATGAAACTGCGCAACCAGCGCTCCCCTGGACTCGCGTGAAACCCGCGCAGTCTCAGTGACGCGTTCCTATCTAGAATTCCACATTCATTCACACGGTTACAGAGACGCTCTCGGTTTGCTTACCGTTGTGTTGCGTTTCGTTCACAGGAGAGTCCCAGAATCCCATCAGTCGCCGTCCACGAGGGGAGTTTAGACGCTATCTCGGCGCCCTGGTCGCAAATTTAACACTCCAGGGCTTTGTCAGGCGTCCTAACGGCCTGGCTGTCGACAGTCTGCGGCGTGTTCTCTCTCTCCTCAGTGTGCGTCAAAATTCTTGGGCTCCGGCTCGAAGGACCAAAAAATTTTGGGTCTAAAGTCAGAGCCCACTGATCCCAGAACTTATTCCCGTGAAAGAAAAACAAGGCAACAGTGATCGATCGTTTCACTTGCAAGGGAGGCCTTGTCAGTATCTCAGCTCATCACAAATGATTGGACAGCACAGCTGATGATGCATGGAGATCCTATACGAAGCAACACAGAAACACTGAGAACAAAACTTTAAACACTGATTATATTGAGATAAGCAGCCGACCCAGTCTAGATAAAGGCGAGCAGCTGGGACCGCTGCTGCACCAAAAACAGGTTTCAGTGTTTCCATGTGTTTGTGTGTGTGTGCTGTCTTTACTTATACTGGTCAATAGACTTTAGTCAACACATTATTGAAAGGTGTTATACATGAAATAAAAACAGTTTTTCATCTTTAATAATAATAATAATAATAATAATAATAATACATTTTATTTAAAAAAATAGTGCCTTTCAAAGTACCCATGGACACTGTACAACAGATAAAAACAGAAAGACTGGAAATATACACAATAATAAGAAACTGTCATGGCGAGTGAGATGAGCCATGTGGAAAATAAAGGAGGATCCAAACGCAGGCACTTGTAAAGGTGTGATGGTGGTTTATTAAACACAAAATAAAAATGGACAAAAGGCGAACCGAACAAAGACTAAACTATACTGGGAACAAACTGAGTACAGAACACGAACCTGAACATGAACATGAACATGAACATGAACGAGAGCGAGCAGAAACAGATTGACAGCAGGGAACACACGGATGAAACATGGTGGGAACGCAGACGGACCAGCAACTACAAACACAGAAGACACGACTTAAATACACTCAGAAAATCACAGGGAGATTACACACAGGTGGGAGACACAGCTGGGAGTCATTAACGAGACGAGAGGTAAAACTGAACACACTCACATGAGACGCAGACCTTCACAATAAAACATGAACAAGAAACCATCACACTAAGATGCAGACTCGACATTGAGAGACAGACAGAAAATGACACATGGAACTAGACATACTAAGCAGACACAACCGAAGAACAAATCCTAAACACAAATAAACAGAAACATGAAACTCTAATAATAAACATAATCGTCATCATCAACACAACAAGAGAACAAGAAAACAATCCCTGATGGAAAATTAAACCAAAACATTATAAACTCAAAATACTGGGTAGAAACTGACCCAGAACCGTGACAGAATAACAGATAAAAGTTAAGAGCATACATAAGCAATTTTAAACAGATGAGTTTTGAGGGTGGACTTAAAAAGAGGGAATGAACTAATATTTCTGAGGTCAGAGGGTAAGGAATTCCAAAGTCGACGGGCAGAGCAACTAAAAGCCCCATTGTAATCAGACGAGCGGAAGGAACAGAGAGAGAAAGAGAAGATGAAGATCTGAGGCACCGGGATGGGAAGTTCATCTGTACTAAATCAGAGAGGTATGGTGGAGAGAAAGAATGAATAGCCTTAAATGTATAAAGGATTATTTTAAAATGGATGCGAAATTTAACCGGGAGCCAGTGAAGCTGCTTCAGGAATGGGGAGATGTGGTGGAGATGTGGTGGGTAGAGGAAGTCCTAGTAATAATACGGGCAGCAGAATTCTGGACACGTTGGAGGTTTTTAATGGATTTTTGTGTAAGGCCAAATAATAGTGACTTACAGTAATCAATTCGAGAGATAACAAGATTATGGATGAGAATGGCAGTGGCATGAGGAGTGAGAAAAGGGCGGAAGCGATGGATATTACGGAGTTGAAAATATGCTGCACGTGTGACATGTTTATTCCTCTGAAGCAGCTGCATTATAACCAGTCTTCTCCTTTGTGGCCATTTAAAACAGCCTTAAGTAACTGTTGTTATATTTGTTGCAGTTTCTGCTCCTCTTGGACAGACGACTCTTGAAAAGACATTTTTGAATTTCGATGTGACTTTAAGTGGATAAATATTAGATATATAAACCGCAAACCGACATTACCTGCTGATCTGTCCGCCACTGATTGATGTTCCCCTGGTCCCAGCTCCTATATTTGTTCCACTTTTAACAGTAATACACAAAACTCTAGACTCGGACCTCTCTCTCCCACAGTCAATACAATACCCGTCATAATCACAAACAGAGAGCAACAGAATTATCATAAATCCAGTAACTCCAAAAACATTAATAACCTCCGGCCTCTTCAAAAATGTCAACATCCATTGAACTCTACTGTCAAAGATCCACCAGTCTCGATCAGTATGGCACTCTTAAATGTCCGCTCTCTGTTGAACAAGTCTTTTATTATTAATGACTTAATTTTAGATAATAAACTTGACTGTTTATTTTTAACTGTAGCATGACTGGGCTCGGATGCACCAGTTGTTCTCACTGAGGCCTCCCCACCAAATTTTAATTTCTCTTTTTCTATTAGAAGTGGTGAGAGAGGTGGTGGGACTGCATCTTTAGCCAACAACACACTCACCACCAAACACATTTTATTTGATCATTTTACCACTTTTGAATTCCACGCTATTGTTTTTAGCAGCCCTCCAGTTTTATCTGTCACAGTTTACAGACCACCTAAAGACAGTGCTGCTTTCATCAAGGAATTCTCAGAATTTTTTAACAAACATACACTCAAAATATAATATGACAATTTTAACCGGTGATTTTAACCTGCACATAGATAATCCTTCTGACCCTGCATCAAAAGAATTCTTAAACATTCTTCACTGTTTGGATTTTACCCAGCACGTCACGCAGCCGACTCACAACAGAGGACACACTCTGGACCTGGTCATCACCCATGGGCTGTCCACCTGTGTGTCCTCTGTTGTTGACTTGGCTGTCTCTGACCACTACTTTGTGTTTTTTAACATCACCGGTTTTATTCAGCGGGAGACCTCGGTGCGAACTGTGAGGAGGCGCTATCTAACCTGTGTAGTGGCTGCAAATTTTACCAGGGTTTTAGACGAATGCCCCTCTGTGATTTTACCTGCACCCTGCGATTTTATTTTTAATGATTTTAACAGCAAACTGAAGAAAAGCCTTGACTCCGTTGCTCCACTCACCACCAAAAAGATTAATGTAAAACATGTATCACCCTGAAAAAACGAAGAAGTCAAAAAACTCAAAAGAAATTGCAGGGCAGCAGAAAGGAGATGGAGGAAAAATAAAAATGCAATCAACCATCAAATACTTTGCGAGCAACTTAAAATGTACAATAATACACTAAGGAATTCGAGAAATTCATACTTCCACAAAATAATCAGTGATAACAAAAATAATCCCAAGGTCCTCTTTTCTACCATAGATCATTTATTTAACCCTGATTTTAACAGCTCCCAAAGAACCCCCACAGACTTGCTCTGTGAGCAGTCTGCAGACCACTTCAGGGGAAAAGTCAGTGCCATCAGATCTGATATTTTATCTTCTCACGATATGATTTTAAACACATCTGAGGGCTCGATTGTACCTGAGGAGACACTGGACAGCTTTGTCCTGGTTAATGCAGAGAACCTTAAGAAAGTTTTCACCACAGTGAGACCCACCACATGTCTTTTAGATCCAATCCCCTCTTCACTTTTTAAAACACTTTAGGGATTTTTTGAAGCTGAGCTTTTATACATGATGAATTGCTCTCTTCAGTTGGGTGTCTTCCCTGCTGCCTTTAAAACGGCAGTATTAATATAATAGCACTTTTTTTTGCTTTTTCTTTAGTGCTCTGAAACACACAGAGGTTAATACTTTCAAACAGAGTGCCACAAATAACAGCTATCCCTTTAGAAATAAACAGTGTATTCCCACACAGCATTTAATTTAGCTAGTTTAGGAATATTTCACTTTTCTAATAGTTTCACAGGCTAATAGTTTTTAAACAGAATACCACAAATAACATGTATCCCTTTAGAAATAAACTGTGATACTTCTAAAAGCACATATTCACACCTAGCCACACTAACACTGTATCAACCCCCAATGTTCCTTTAATGCAACTAGCCCTATAATTATCTACTAGTCACAAACACACTGCAACAGTAAGACTTGTTGATTGCGCATGATGATTTAACTACTTTAGGAGCATTTTACTTTTTTCTTTAGCGCTCCGAAAAGAAACAGAGGCTAATAGTTTTAAATAGAGCACCACAAACAACAGGTATTCCTTTAGAAATAAACTTTTCTTGTGTTACTTCTAAAAACTACAGATTCTTAACTAGCCACACTCTGCAACAGTTAGACAGAGTGAGTTACAGTTAGGCCCCCAACAGTCGGCAAAAGAAGTCATAAAACAATAAAAGAGGCTCCCTTATCAAGAGCATCCCAGCACTCTCACATCCCAACTGTAGTTCCATAGTTTCCACATTTTTTCATTACAAACAGTTCCATTATCTTATCTTATCATGTCAGAGGTCAACTAAAACCATGTCCAACTCCCGGGGGGTAATGACACCTCCTTGTGGTCTGGCCGTAGATGGGTATAAATTTAAGTTAGAACAACAAGGCAGTAATAGGTATGTGTATACCGTTAAATATAACAGCGGAGCAGTTATACTTCGTGTAGATTGTGGTGAGGGAGTGTTTTGGGGGCTTCACAAGTCATGTTTGCGCGGACTTGGACAATGTAGACATCGCAGAGATGCTGTATGTTTCCCAGTGGAACAGTCCAACAGGCTGTTACGCCCCTAGTCTAGGCATGCTTGCAACCCATCACCTGGTGATGTTGGCGCTAAACGCCTTTCTACAGGAAACATGCTACGGATGTCGAACAGCTCATCCCAGTCAGGTGCAACACAGCTGTTTGCTCGAACTGGCCGAGTATTACTTTGACACCTACTACGACGATGTGATGCTGAGGCTCAAGACATTCCGATTCATCCCCGCGATACGCCTGTTTGTACGTGTATACACAAACGATGGGAGTAAAACACAATTCAGCAGGATTGCAGAACACACCATGACTGAACTGAGATCATCACAACATATAGTATGCACAATTAAAAAACAATATTGCACAGCTGATAGAAGCAAGTCGTTATGCCCGTCGTGTTAAACCAGCCATGCTTTGCATGATTGGTAACTACTGGGTTGGGAGACACCTGGTTTAATGTATGCTGTTCAGTATTCATTGTCTGTGTGAATAAAAAAAAAAAGACATGCTAACACCAAAATCTTAGTCGTCGTCTACTTCCTTACTATGTCAGTAAACTTTTTGAACAATAAAAGGTATGGTAGATTTAAAGAAGCATCCTAATTGAAGCAAAGGCAAAAAATTGGAATTAATTTTATGTGACTGTTCATATTAAAGCCAACAACAAGTGAAAATCCAAAACCGGCTCCAATCCTTTGTATTAATGATCTCTCTCTCTCTCTCTCTCTCTCTCTCTACCCCCCCAGAAGGAACGTCACAGCAGGAGCTTTTCTCAAACGCATTTCCAATCAGTTTATTTTTTACAAGAAGTGTAGCTCATACAATGGTATAAATGTATTATTTGCGATACTTTATAAAGATGAAACTCGAAAGATTTGAGTTCAGGCACATTGTGAAACAAGAATCTAAATATTTGTGTCACAATGACTTCTATAAAACATGTTGTTTATGGGGATAATGTGACAAATCTTTTGTGTGCCCTATTAATGATCAAAGGTAATTGAAGAGGAAACCCTGGCTCAGGACATTTTCATGACAAGTGACAGCGCAGACATCTGCTAATGAGAGAACATGTTTTATCATCATAAAGACTGTGATATGAAGCATCGTTAAAGTGTCACTTCAGTAATATTGACTTTGTTTTTGATGTTTTTTTTAATAGATGACTTTAAAACACTAAACTCGAATTTCTGTGGTTATTTTAAGCTTACAGAATATAACATATGGTAAGACGATGAGTTTTACTTCTCACTGACCGTGTTATGTGTATCTATTTATCATGTATGCTACTTTGCTCTGTGGACTGTAAAATGGTTCACTGTGTTCATGAAATAAACCAGACTTTCATTGTCTGCATCTTTTACTGTCTTTCTGCTTTTGTTCACTCCAAGTTTGACAAAACCTACAGATATCCAGCGTTAACTCACTAACAATCTGGAGCAGTCTCAGTGTATTTAACTGCTTTTTCCCTAAACACAACCAACTGACAGAAACGCTTGTAGTCCTCACTTTGGTCATTTTGAATGCTGAAGGAGATTTGTTCCATAGACACCTTATACTAGTCTTTCCTGCACTTATTCCAACACTACTATGTTCTATTTAAATCCAGATTCCTTTTATAGTTTGCAGTGAAATTTGTTAAACCGTTGCTTAATGGGACAGAAGTACAAGTCACTCTTTACTAACACATTTGTAGATAAGTTTATTGCTGAACAACACAGCTAGCAGTCTCGCACACTCTTTAGGTTTTTCAAGTTTTGTGTGTAATGGTTTAGTCTATCAAACTTTACCCTTTTCTCCCCAGTATCACAACAGTATGACTCCCAAAGTACGGCTCAGTAAACAACCTATGATTCTAAAGCCAGAACAGAAAGATACAGTTGGAAGATGAATGATTGCGTTTTTATGATGCGTAGTAAACTACCCCCTCTTCTTCTTCTCTGTGTTGTTGTTGTTGTTTTTGTTCTTGTGTGTGTGTGTGTGTGTGTGTGTGTGTATGCCTTAGAAGTCAAATAATACATTAGCCATACTTAACTTAACTTAAACTTAAAGTTTTTAGGGTACAGTGGTTTAGCCACAGATGTAACTTCTACTTTTGATAAAGATCACTTCACCTGCATATTTCTTAAGAAGTGTAGCATCTTTATTAAGCTCTTATTTATAAATGTTTACACAATAATAGACACCGTGTGCTCTGGTACATTATAGTCTTCTACTTCTGCTTCCATTGGTTTGCATTTTAAACTCCCAACCTTTTGGGTTGTTATGAACGAGTTATATTTCTAACATTTTGTGATATAAAAGTGAACAATTCGACTTTGTTTATTTTCTGTTTGATGGAAGGACTTAAGACACAAGTTATTTAAACAATTATAAATGACAGTGTGATGGCCATGGTGCTTTATGTGTGCCAAATGTGTTAAGGATAATGTTTATCAATGTAAAATTGCAAAGAACTTTTGGATAGAATATAACATTTTGTAAACAGTTACCTCAGAAGCTGTACTGTCAGATCTATGTATGTAAGGTAAAACTTTGCACAGTACTTCCACTTAAGTAACTAAACACATAAAGTCACCCTTACCAATAATCCACTGTAGCACAAAGTAGCACAAACAGACAACTGACTGAGCAATGATAAGTAGAGCTATCCGAGGCCGATACTCAAGCAGAAGAAAATTAAAAGTTTTTGATTTTGTGGCTCGAAAAATTAAAGAAAGTATGTTTAATAATTCAACAAGACCCACACCTTCAACACATGTACATTCAAAAGTTGAAATCTTCCCTGCTAGACCCAAATGCAGCATTCAACACCATTGGCCATAACATTTTATTACACCTATTAATAAATGGAGAATCCTCTTCACACACTGAGGTTAATTATGAAGCTCCACTGGCTTCTGTGCAAAGACCAGTTCTGTTTACATTATACGTGCTTTAGAAGACATAGCATACATTTTCACTGCTATGCATATGATACCCACTTTTATTGGTTAAATTGCCGGGATGTCTTAGACATATAATGAGCTTTAATTTTCTGCTTCTAAGTTCAGATAAAACTGAGGTTATTGCAACGGGGTGTAAAAATCTTAGAAACACTGTGGCTAACAAGATCCTTACTCTGGACAGCATCGCCTTGAGCCGCCTGTTGTAGTCATTTGGCACATTATAAGTAAAACTGAAACATACAATCCCATAACCCAACATCAACATTTATTTATATACAAAAATAAAAATGCTTTTTACAGAAAAGAATTGTAACTTCACAACCCATCACCGATTAGGTGGGTACATAGGGTAAGTCCTCATCATTATCCCATAGTGGTTCCGGTAATCTCTCAGGGTCTTGGAAGGGTGGCCATACCCAGTCTACCTCATCAATGTCGGGAGAGTCGCCGAAATACAAAAAATCTTCCTCGTTGTCAGTATCCATAGTCCACAGTTGTGGTGGTGAAGGGGGTGAGTTCCACTCTGACACTGGTGAATATGGTGCGTCTTCACTCCAATCTTCAAATGTAGGGTTCATGGCTGGATCTTCAGAGACTAAAGATTGCCCAGCATCCCTGATACACTCATTTCTGTTACTCTTGGAGATGCTGCTTGTACCAAGTTCTGCCACTTTGATGGTTGATTGAGCTGAAGGGCTGGAAGATGCCATTTTCATGGAGAATTTCAAGCCCAACAGATGAGAAATGACAGTTGTGAAGTTACAATTCTTTTCTGTGAAAAGCATTTTTATTTTTGTATATAAATAAATGTTGATGTTGTGCTATGGGATTGTATGTTTCAATTTTACTTATAATGTGCCAAATGACTACAACAGGCGGCTCAAGGCGATGCTGTCCAGAGTAAGGATCTTGTTAGCCACAGTGTTTCTAAGATTTTTACACCCCGTTACAATAACCTCAGTTTTATCTGAACTTAGAAGCAGAAAATTAAAGCTCATTATGTGTCTCAGACATCCCGGCAATTTAACCAATAAAAGTGGGTATCATATGCATAGCAGTGAAAATGTATGCTATGTCTTCTAAAGCACGTATAGTGTAAACCGAACTGGTCTTTGCAAAGAAGCCAGTGGAGCTTCATAATTAACCTCAGTGTGTGAAGAGGACTCTCCATTTAATAATAGCTGCAATAAAATGTTATGGCTAACGGTGTTAAACGCTGCACTTGGGTCTAGCAGGGAAGATTTCAACTTTTCAATAGGAATGAAGGCTGAAAACTGATTAGATTAATGTCTGATGATCTTTTCTGTGCTTCTTCAAGTTTGTCTGTGAAGGTTCTCAGTCATCCAGGTCATCGTAGTCAAAGGAGCTTGCAAAGAAAAGCGTCTGGACTTCTTTAAGTTACTTGAAGACGTTTCACCTCTCATCCGAGAGGCTTCTTCAGTTCTAAGGTCAGGGACCCCCTTTTGTCCCTCTGTGGGGGGACACTCCCACCAGGTTTATATCTGGGACTCTCCACCATTTGACCTTAGAACTGAAGAAGCCTCTCGGATGAGAGGTGAAACGTCTTCAAGTAACTTAAAGAAATCCAGACGCTTTTCTTTGCAAGCTCCTTTGACCTTCTTCAAGTTTGTAACACCAAACATATTAAAGGATGATATAAGGTTCACAGGAAGAGGTTAATTAGACACACTTACTATTTTTCTTTATACTCTTTCTTTCTTGACATGTTTAATATGATTACTATCAGAGGAGAAAATAAACCTTGTGTAGTTTAAAAACTTTTTTATTTAATCAAACTGTAAAGTTGTTGAACTCTGACGGACGTGTCTTTTAATCTTGTCAACAAATCCTTAATCATCTAAATGTGCCATTTGTCATCTTGTAAAATGTTCCCTCTGCTTCTGTTGTACATCTCCCCGGATACTGTCTGCTTCACCTTTCCTATGCCACTGGTCCAACCCCTTCCTTCCTCCTTAAACTGAGGTGTTTAAATCTCTTTACCTCTGTTGTGAACTTCACACAAAGTTTGTGGTAACAAAATCAAACTGAGGAGGATCTCGTTTGAAAAACACACACAGTCACGAGACAAAATAAAAACAGACTGCTCAAAGCAAAAGCAGTGCGTATTAGATACCCTCAGTCCCAAAAGCATAAATATGAAAAAAAAAATGGGATCACCAAGAATATCTATTGGCGACTGTCAAACCTTTGAGTCGCCGAGCAGCTGAATATGGGAATAATGTTGACGCGCCCACTGTTTAAAACGTAAGTCAAAGTTCCAGGTTAAAACTCCTTTATTTGTTATCAAATCCTTAAAATCCGTAGAAAAACAGTCATCAAAATATACATTCTAAGCTTGAGCGGTCAGCAAAAGTCGACTTCCCCCATCACCCACTCATTCACAAAAATTCCCTCGGGACGTGAACAGGTGATATAGCAATCACTATTACCGACACCACGTGACCCAAAGCTACGCCCATCCACAACATTCCGGCCCCTAATTATTACATTTTCACAGTAATAATTACACATCCAACACCATAACTCACGACACACACTTGATCATATCAGAGACAATATAACATACTCAAAAAGTCCACCAAAGTTATTTTCTCATTTCTTCTCTTCTTTTCTTCTGTCTGCACACAGTCAGTCATAGGCCAGAGGTTACCAGCACTTAGCCTAAATATATTCAGTCTGTGATGTACATCTCATAACATTAAAGTCAATTCAAAGTTAGTTATGTCACACTGTGTCAAAATGTCATCGTCATGGGTCAGAGGCCTCCTGAAGAAGGCATATCTTTGAGACGGGTCTGCACACATGGCTGGTTGGGGTCTTAATCCAGACCTGACGCACAAGCCCCTTTTTATCTGGTGCAGCTCCGGTGACTCTCCCAATGATCCAGGAACCACGAGGTGCAGAATCATCCACTATAAGGACCACATCTCCAGGAACAAAGTTGCGTTTAATCCTTCCCCCTTTCTGGCGCTGCTGAAGTTGTGGCAAGTACTCTTTAGTCCATCTTTTCCAAAACAGATCAGATATATATATTGAACTTGCCTCCATCATTTACGTGCGTAGAGATCGTCCCTCCGGAACAGGCCAGGTGGTAAAGACAGGTTGGACTTGAGAAGAAGGAGATGGTTTGGTGTTAAGGCTTCCAAATCATTTGGATCGGTGGATTCCAGCGTAATGGGTCTACTGTTGAGGATTGACTCCACTTCACAAAGAGCAGTTTGGAGCCCTTCCTCGTCCAAATGCTATGTTTGGAGAGTGGAATTAAGGACCTTTCTGACAGAACGAATCAACCGCTCCCATGCTCCGCCATGATGCGATCCAGTTGGAGGATTAAAGATCCATTTCACTCCCTTCAAAGACAGAGCATCAGAGATCTTTTCCTGATTCCACTGTTCCATAGCTCGTCTCAGCTCGCGCTCTGCGCCAACAAAGTTAGTCCCATTGTCTGAGCGCAGTTCTTGTACTTGACCTCATCTTGCGATGAAACGTCGTAAGGCGTTAATGAAAGAGTCAGTGTCAAGAGATGAGGCAACCTCAATATGTACTGCTCTAATTGCCAAACAAGTAAAAATAACACCATACCGCTTCACAAGACTTCTCCCACGCTTCACTTCAAATGGACCAAAATAGTCCACTCCAACAAAGCTAAATGGGGGTTTCTCCGGGGTCACTCTTTTTTCAGGCAACTCAGCCATCTGCTGCTGGCCTGCAGCTCCATGAAACCTTCTGCAGGTCACACACCTCGACATGATGCTTTGAATCAAAGTACCAGCACCAGGAATCCAGTATTTTTGATGCAGCTTTGAGAGTATGTGGTTCCTTCCACCATGACCCACCTCTTTATGAATATGCTGTAGAATGAGATTAGAAATGTGAAGCTCTTTAGCGATTACGACAGGATGCTTGGAATCTTCTGACATGACAGCCCTACTGAGACGTCCGCCAACCCGCAGCACATCATCCTCCAAAACAGGATTCAACTTATATATGTGGCTGCTTCGTTTCACAGACTCTCCCCTTTGGAGATGAGAAATTTCTTCGGCGTATCTTTTCCTCTGACAGAACTTAATTATTTGCATCTCAGCATCCTCAATCTCTCCCAATGAAAGAAAGCCATGCCGGAAATCAGCCTTATGTTGAGCATCTTCAGACTGAATTGTATCAGATGCAGACTGGAAATGTATCTTCTTGCAAAGCAATAGCAATGTCTTGAACCTCAAAATCCAACCCATCACCCTGATGAGACGAGTCCAGGATGAGGCACGTTGGATTAAAAGGGTCAGAGGATGATCATCATCGTGTGCTTGTGAGACCCCAATGGCAGCAGACACCTTAACTTCAGGATCTTCATGTGGAAGTTCTTGCAAGTTTTCTGGGTTCTCTGGCTGTGTAAGAAATGCAGGACCAGATATCCACTCAGTGTTACAGTGGGGCAAAAAAGTATTTAGTCAGCCACCGATTGTGCAAGTTCCCCCACTTAAAATGATGACAGAGGTCAGTAATTTGCACCAGAGGTACACTTCAACTGTGAGAGACAGAATGTGAAAAAAAAATCCATGAATTCACATGGTAGGATTTGTAAAGAATTTATTCGTAAATCAGGGTGGAAAATAAGTATTTGGTCACCTCAAACAAGGAAAATCCCTGGCTCTCACAGACCTGTAACGTCTTCTGTAAGAAGCTTTTCTGTCCCCCACTCGTTACCTGTATGAATGGCACCTGTTTGACCTCATCATCTGTATAAAAGACACCTGTCCACAGCCTCAACCAGTCAGACTCCAAACTCCGCCATGGCCAAGACCAAAGAGCTTTCGAAGGACACCAGGAAAAGAATTGTAGACCTGCACCAGACTGGGAAGAGTGAATCTACAATAGGCAAGCAGCTTGGTGTGAAAAAATCAACTGTGGGAGCAATCATCAGAAAATGGAAGACATACAAGACCACTGATAATCTCCCTCGATCTGGGGCTCCACGCAAGATCTCATCCCGTGGGGTCAAAATGATCATGAGAACGGTGAGCAAAGATCCCAGAACCACACGGGGGGACCTGGTGAATGACCTGCAGAGAGCTGGGACCAAAGTAACAAAGGTCACCATCAGTAACACACTACAACGGCAGGGAATCAAATCCCGCAGTGCCAGACGTGTTCCGCTGCTGAAGCCAGTGCATGTCCAGGCCCGTCTGAAGTATGCCAGAGAGCACATGGATGATACAGCAGAGGATTGGGAGAATGTCATGTGGTCAGATGAAACCAAAGTAGAACTTTCTGGTATAAACTCAACTCGTCGTGTTTGGAGGAAGAAGAATACTGAGTTGCATCCCAAGAACACCATACCTACTGTGAAGCATGGGGGTGGAAACATCATGCTATGGGGCTGTTTTTCTGCCAAGGGGACAGGACGACTGATCCGTGTTAAGGACAGAATGAATGGGGCCAAGTATCGTGAGATTTTGAGCCAAAACCTCCTTCCATCAGTGAGAACTTTGAAGATGAAACGAGGCTGGGTCTTCCAACATGACAATGATCCAAAACACACCGCCCGGGCAACAAAGGAGTGGCTCCGTAAGAAGCATTTGAAAGTCCTGGAGTGGCCTAGCCAGTCCCCAGACCTCAACCCCATAGAAAATCTGTGGCGGGAGTTGAACGTCCGTGTTGCTCGGCGACAGCCCCAAAACATCACTGCTCTTGAGAAGATCTGCATGGAGGAATGGGCCAAAATACCAGCTACTGTGTGTGCAAACCTGGTAAAGACCTATAGTAAATGTTTGACCTCTGTTATTGCCAACAAAGGTTATGTTACAAAGTATTGAGTTGTATTTTTGTTATTGACCAAATACTTATTTTCCACCCTGATTTACGAATAAATTCTTTACAAATCCTACCATGTGAATTCATGGATTTTTTTTTCACATTCTGTCTCTCACAGTTGAAGTGTACCTCTGGTGCAAATTACTGACCTCTGTCATCATTTTAAGTGGGGGAACTTGCACAATCGGTGGCTGACTAAATACTTTTTTGCCCCACTGTATGTAAAAAGGTCTCTGCCTTCATACCTCTGGAGGCAAGGTCCGCAGGGTTATGTGTGGTGTTCACATACCTCCATTGGGAGGCACTAGAAGCCTTGAGGATTTCTGACACTCTGTTCGCCACAAAAACACGGAACCTGGAAGTCTCATTGTTTATATATTTCAACACTGCGGTGCTGTCCGTCCAAAAGACAGAGTTTAGGAGCGGTAGTCTCAACTCCCTCCTCCACATTCTATCCATGCGAATTACTACCACTGCTGCCGTCAATTCCATGCGAGGGATTGTGACTGGTTTTAAAGGTGCCACCCTGGATTTTCCCATTATGAAGGAACTGTGCGTCTGTGAGCGATCGTTGTGCAGCAACAGGTAGGTAACAGCCCCATAGCCCTTCTCACTCGCATCTGCAAAGTGATGCAACTGAGCAGTGGTCGTCTGTCCAAAATCAGAAGGTTTTAAACATCGTCCGATGCTGATGTTGTTCAACAGATGCAATTCTTCTACCCAGCTTTTCCACTATTGAGCAACTGCTGATGGTATAGCATCATCCCATCCTATCCCCCTCTGGCACAGATCTTGAAGGATTCTCTTTTCTGTGAAGATAACAGGAGCAAGGAAACCCAGAGGGTCATAGAAGGAGCTTACTGTGGATAGGATTGCTCTCCGAGTCAATGGTCTGTTTGGGATGGATATGCAGAACTTAAATGCATCTGACTGCAGGCACCACTTCACTCCCAATGCCCGCTCAACAGGTAGAAGGTCACAATCCAGGTCTAGGTCCTTAACTTAATTTGCTCTTTCCTCCTCAGGTATAACTGCCAAAACGCTGCGGCTGTTGCTGATCCACTTTGTTAAGTGGAAACCACCCTTGGCGCAAATGTCTCTGAGGTCTGAGTAAAGATAGATGGCTTCTTCTTCAGAGCATATTGAAGCAAGGCAGTCATCCACATAAAAACTATACAGAATGGTGTCAATCACCTGCTGGCTGAAGTATGCTTTGTTGTCCTCTGCGCATTTCCGCAGGGCGTAGTTAGCACAGCTCGGAGAGGACGTTGCCCCAAACAAATGAACACCCATCCTGTACTCCTGCATGCTCTGATTGAAGTCACCACCGGGCCACCAAAGAAACCTCAAAAGGTCAGCATCTTCCTCTGGCACATGCAACTGATGAAACATAGCCTCGATGTCAGACATCAAAACAATAGGCTCTTTTCTGAACCTCGTCAGTACACCAACCAAACTGCTTGTTAAGTCAGGACCACTCAGGAGCTGTGCATTAAGAGAGACACCCTGGAATGATGCTGCACAGTCAAAGACGACGCACATCTTCCCCTTGGTAGGATGGTAAACCCCATGGTGAGGGATATACCAAAGCTTCCCATCACTGCGCTCTAATTCTGCGACTGGGACTCTCTTTGCATATCCTCTAGATATGAGATCTGTCATGAAGGCAGTGTAGTCTTTGTGAAAGTCTTTATCTCTGATGAACCTTTTCTTCAAACCTAAGGCTCGTTGCTCAGCAATTGCACGGTTGTAAGGCATTCTTATGTCTCGGTCTTTCAGTGGCAGGGCAATGCTGTAGTGCCCATCCCCCAAAGTCACTGTCTTGCTGGCCAATTCCAGGAACTTCAAGTCTTCCTTTGACAGCCCCATCTGTTCATCATCGCTGCTTTCAGGAAAGTCCATCTTGAACTGCTGTTTCCATAGCTTGTCCAGTGTGACAGCAGAAACTCTGTTTGCCAAACATCCTGGCCTTCCACAGCATTCTCGATTAAGTGGCCCATTCACTGTCCAGCAAAGCACAGTCCTAATGGCAAAAGGTCCATCACCTACACTCCGGATGACCTCCAAAGGTTCTAGAGCTCTGGGCATATTCATGCCAATCAAAAGCTCCACATTGGCCTTAATTTCTGGCAAATGAACATGCTTCAAATGTGGCCAGTCATCCAGGTCCTGTTGATTTGGGATGTTACCAATATCTCGAGGCATTTTGTGCTGGGTGAAGAGGTCAGGCATATCACAGTACATGTCACTGTCCAATCCAGCAACTTCAAGTTCAGGTACAATGAAACTGTCCACCACTTTCTCCTGTCCCATGGTGCGTAGGAGAATCTTTGTCCTCCTCCCAGCAATATTCAGCTTGTCCATAAGACCCACTGTACAAAAGGATGCTGAACTCCCTTGGTCCAGAAAGGCATACATTTCCACTATTCTTTGACCTCTCTTTGATTTTACTTTAACTGGCACAATGGCAAGCTTACAGTCCTGTTCACCGGCCCCAGTAAGATCACTAGTCTGGATCGTAACAGGAATGTTATCTGCCTCATTATTAGGTTTGACTTCAATCTTCTCTTTGTGGTGGATATGAAGTATACTTGCATGTCGGAGGCCACAGATTTTACATGAAAGGCGTTTTCTGCATTCTTTGCTTATGTGCCCAGTACACAAACAGCCAAAACAGATGCTATTCTTTTTAAGAAAAGAAATCTTCTCATTATAAGGTTTCTTATCAAGCAGAGCACATGACTCCAGTGTGTGTCTGCCTTTGCAGAAAAAACAAGCCTTCACAGTGCTGTGACGATCTTGAGCCCCTGTCTGATTCTGTCTCTCAACATCAGAGACTGTTGTGGCGAAGCTACTTCCTTTAGCTCTTAGATGTGGAGAACGTTTCCCTCCATTGCTGCCCTTGGCTGCTGGATGTGTTGCTGGAATGTCACATAGATTTCCAAAGACGGGATCTGTTGCAATTTTAACTTGACGCTCAAGGAAGGAAACAATGTCAATGAATGTGGCTCTGCGATGTTGCCTCTCCTGAATGTCACATGCTACTGTTCGCCATTTGTCTTTTAACTTATATGGCAGTCTTCTAACCACAGCAAGGATATTGGCAGGTGTATTTAATTCAGAGAGATCATTAATTTCTTCCATTGCATTGCAGCATCCACGTAAGAACAAACAATATGCCTGAAGAGCTTTTCCATCTTCTGATCTAATCAGTGGCCATGAGTGAACTTTGTTCAAATAAGCAGATGCAATCACATGTCCATTCCCAAAGTGCTCATATAGCAGAGTCTTTGCCTTTACATATCCAGCACTTCCAGACATATGTTGACAGC
Organism: Neolamprologus brichardi; assembly: GCF_056152115.1. Classification (NCBI taxonomy): domain Eukaryota; kingdom Metazoa; phylum Chordata; class Actinopteri; order Cichliformes; family Cichlidae; genus Neolamprologus; species Neolamprologus brichardi. The sequence goes on along the minus strand of NC_142104.1, from coordinate 45,531,091 downwards.
TTTTAACAAGTTCATTGGGCTGCCCCTTAGTGTACTGTGCAAGATAATGCAGGCAGTCGCCAGCATCGCCAGTCTTTGCTTCTATGACCTGTTCAAACGAGCGCATAAAGGCCTGAAAATGTAAAGGGTCACCATCAAAGGTTTGAATCTCCCTTTTGGGCAGTGAAGAAAGACTTTGCTGATGGACCAACATACAAGTTAATTCATTTTGTTTTTCCATAATGGACAACAGATTTTCATTGGCTACTGGATGAGCAGCTTGTGGCTTAGACAAAGGTGGAATTGATCCAAAAGCGTCAGAAGGCCCCATAAGAGCGGGTGCAGCGGGTCTCATTTCTCATCAAATGAGAATAGAGAAAGTAAAGATTCATGCAATGCACTGGCATCCTTAAACAGGTGTGTTAACTCATCAAACTGTTTTTTGACTTGTGAATGATTTTTATCATCTTTCATTAGCGCTTTAAGAGACATAATAACACTTTTCATTTTGTTTACATGCCTTTTCCGATCTGTTTGGATGGTTTTAATTTTGTTTGCAAGAGCTTTCTCAGTGAGGGAAATTAATCTTTTATCCTTTTCAGTTTTTTCAACAACAGATGCAGCCTGTGATCCACTCATTTTAAGCATTCAATATAAGCAGCATGCCAAAATCCAAAAAAAAAGGCAACAGCAATTCCTTCAAACTCAGTTGAACGCCTGCAGAGCCACAGCACACACACACAACAAATCCAACAGCAAACGTAGCGGTGGGCGTGTCACAAAAACACCTTCGTATGGTCAGAATCCAAACTGCGTTCAAACAAACAACACGCAGCACAAAAACACAGTTTACATACCACCGTCGTCTTCTCCTTATCTGTCAGACTAGCCGATTTTATGGGTGTAGTGGCGGCGGTGTGTGGGCTCGCGTTGGCGTTTATTCAGTGCTGATTGCGGGCGGCTCCATTGCCGTCGCTCAATTTTTGCTGACAAATATTGGCGACTGTCAAACCTTTGAGTCGCCGAGCAGCTGAATAGGGGAATAATGTTGACGCGCCCGCTGTTTAAAACGTAAGTCAAAATTCCAGGTTAAAACTCCTTTATTTGTTATCAAATCCTTAAAATCCGTAGAAAAACAGTCATCAAAATAAACATTCTAAGCTTGAGCGGTCAGCAAAAGTCGACTTCCCCCATCACCCACTCATTCACAAAAATTCCCTCGGGACGTGAACAGGTGATATAGCAATCATTATTACCGACACCGCGTGACCCAAAGCTACGCCTATCCACAACAATATCCTAAAAATGGCATTGAGGGGGTGTTACAGTAAAAAAAAAAAAAAGCAGACAAATTTTCATCTGAAAATGTTCAATTTTAGTAACAACAATGCTCTGTAGTTTGATACTGTCGTTACAGACAAGGCTGATTTTTAAAGCCTTTGGACGCACATTTGAAATGCACTCATTCTCCTTATCCGCTGGAAACATTAAAGCTGTAAAATGACTTTTTCGAACGGATGAAAACTATTGAAAAACAGCAATGTTGAGCCTGTTCCAAAATTTGAATGTACATGTGTTGAAGGTGTGGGTCTTGTTGAATTATTAAACATACTTTCTTTAATTTTTCGAGCCACAAAAACAACAACTTTTAATTTTCTTCTGCTTGAGTATCGGCCTCGGATAGCTCTACTTATCATTGCTCAGTCAGTTGTCTGTTTGTGCTACTTTGTGCTACAGTGGATTATTGGTAAGGGTGACTTTATGTGTTTATTTACTTAAGTGGAAGTACTGTGGAAAGTTTTACCTTACATAGATAGATCTGACAGTACAGCTTCTGAGGTAACTGTTTACAAGATGTTATAATCTATCCACAAGTTCTTTGCAATTTTACATTGATAAACATTATCCTTAACACATTTGGCCCACATAACCCACATGGAAAAGAAATAGTAAAAACATATATGATTTACTCAGGAAAGTGGCTACTTTCCTGAGTAAATCATATATAAATCATATAAGGCTTACATGATTTACTCATGAAAGTGGCCACTTTCTCATTACTTTCATATATTTTTTCAGCAAGTATCCAAAACATACAAGTTTCATTATATAATTTTTCAAGGGATCTTACATGTGTTTTCACTGTTGTATGCTTTTCATACAAGTTTCATACAAGGCAGATACAAACTTTATAAGATTTATATATATCTTTTCCATATGGGAAAGTACTATGGCCATCACACTGTCATTTAGAATTGTTTAAATAACTCGTGTCTTGACTCATTCAATCAAACAGAAAATAAAAACAGCCACATGGTTCACTTTTATATCACAAAATGTTAGAAATATAAGTCGTTCATAACAACCCAAAAGGTTGGGAGTTTAAAATGCAAACCAATGGAAGCAGAAGTAGAAGACTACAATGTCACAGAGGACACAGTGCCTATTATTGTGTAAACATTTATAAATAAGAGCTTAATAAAGATGCTACATTTCTTAAGAAATATGCAGGTGAAGTGATCTTTATCAAAAGTAGAAGTTACATCTGTGGCTAAACCACTGTACCCTAAAAACTTTAAGTTTAAGTTAAGTTAAGTATGGCTAATGTATTATTTGACTTCTAAGGCATACACACACACACACACACACACACACAAGAACAAAAACAACAACAACAACACAGAGAAGAAGAAGAGGGGGTAGTTTACTACGCATCATAAAAACGCAATCATTCATCTTCCAACTGTATCTTTCTGTTCTGGCTTTAGAATCATAGGTTGTTTACTGAGCCGTACTTTGGGAGTCATACTGTTGTGATACTGGGGAGAAAAGGGTAAAGTTTGATAGACTAAACCATTACACACAAAACTTGAAAAACCTAAAGAGTGTGCGAGACTGCTAGCTGTGTTGTTCAGCAATAAACTTATCTACAAATGTGTTAGTAAAGAGTGACTTGTACTTCTGTCCCATTAAGCAACGGTTTAACAAATTTCACTGCAAACTATAAAAGGAATCTGGATTTAAATAGAACATAGTAGTGTTGGAATAAGTGCAGGAAAGACTAGTATAAGGTGTCTATGGAACAAATCTCCTTCAGCATTCAAAATGACCAAAGTGAGGACTACAGGCGTTTCTGTCAGTTGGTTGTGTTTAGGGAAAAAGCAACTAAATACACTGAGATTACTCCACATTGTTAGTGAGTTAACGCTGGATATCTGTAGGTTTTGTCAAACTTGGAGTGAACAAAAGCAGAAAGACAGTAAAAGATGCAGACAGTGAAAGTCTGGTTTATTTCATGAACACAGTGAACCATTTTACAGTCCACAGAGCAAAGTAGCATACATGATAAATAGATACACATAACATGGTCAGTGAGAAGTAAAACTCATCGTCTTACCATATGTTATATTCTGTAAGCTTAAAATAACCACAGAAATTCGTGTTTAGTGTTTTAAAGTCATCTATTAAAAAAAACATGAGTCAATATTACTGAAGTGGCACTTTAACGATGCTTCATATCACAGTCTTTATGATGATAAAACATGTTCTCTCGTTAGCAAATGTCTGCGCTGTCACTTGTCATGAAAATGTCCTGAGCCAGGGTTTCCTCTTCAATTACCTTTGATCATTAATAGGGCACACAAAAGATTTGTCACATTATCCCCATAAACAACATGTTTTATAGAAGTTATTGTGAGACAAATATTTAGATTCTTGTTTCACAATGTGCCTGAACTCAAATCTTTTGAGTTTCATCTTTATAAAGTATCGCAAATAATACATTTATACCATTGTATGAGCTACACTTCTTGTAAAAAATAAAACTGATTGGAAATGCGTTTGAGAAAAGCTCCTGCTGTGACCTTCCTCCTGTGAGGGCACGCACACACACACACACACACACAGAGAGACAGAGATCATTAATACAAAGGATTGGAGCCGGTTTTGGATTTTCACTTGTTGTTGGCTTTAATATGAACAGTCACATAAAATTAATTCCAATTTTTTGCCTTTGCTTCAATTAGGATGCTTCTTTAAATCTACCATACCTTTTATTGTTCAAAAAGTTTACTGACATAGTAAGGAAGGAGGAGGAATTGAGGGAGGAGCAAGGGCAGGGAGGAGACAGGTAAGCGGAAGTGACGGAAAAGGTAAGCGACTCATGTTGTAACTGACGTCAGAAGTCGGAGATTTTGGCAGAAAATTAAAGCAAATGGTAGTTTAGATTTGAACAAATTCCTTTAAGCTTCAGTATTACCAAATACACTTATCAATTGTCTTATAACTAACAATATTTGTCTAAATAATCTCCAACACCCTGGAGAACAACAGGGAGAGTTTAGAGGCTCTCCAAGATTATATTGATCAGTGCTTTCAGGATCTCGTGATGAAGAAGGCCCAGAGTGCAGCTTCCCCGGCCAAATCTGAGACGCCGTCATCGAAAAGACAATGCCCGGCAGATTCCCCCGGCACAACATCACCAGCCGGCAAAGATATTTCCGACATACTGGAGTCAATCGACAAGCAATTGTCCAGTTTCGACACAAGGCTGTCCTTGGTGGAGATTCTTCACCGGGAATTTAAATGCTTGCAAGAATCCCTGGAGTTCAGCCAGCAGCAGGTGGAAACACTCGCTGCTGAAAATGCCACGCTAAGGGAGTAGATGAAATGTCTCACAGACAATGTTACCCAGCTCAATAGAGAAAATAAAAAAATAAAAGAAACAGTTATTGATCTACAAGCTCGTAGCATGCGTGATAATCTGGTATTTTCTGGTATTCCAGAAGCCGCTGGAGAGGACGCGGAGACCACGGTAAAAAGCTTCATCAAAACCCACCTGAAGCTGCCGGAGGACACGGTGAAGAACATCGTCTTCAATAGGGTACATCGCCTCGGCCCCATGCAGGCTGCGACCGGGAGACCACATCCTATTGTGGCCAAATTCGGCCACTTCAAACAAAAGGAACATGTGAAAAGCCGGGGCAGGGAATTAAAAGGAACGGACTTCAGCGTGAACGACCAGTTCCCCAAAGAGATTCTGGAACGACGCAGGGTCCTCTTCCCAATCCGACGCGGCTTCATCCAGAACGGCTCCCACGCTGTCATCGCTGTGGACCGGCTGTACGTGGATGGACAGCTCCACCTCGACCCCAACATCACTCTGTGGCTGTATTAACTTCAGACCAGATAGGAATCCGCTACACCCTTTCCCCATCCACTCACACTAACTTGCATTAACATCTGTTTAACTTACCGGTATCAAATCACATCTTAAGTGTGATTTCATAGCAGAATTAACACCGTCACTCTCCGTCAGTGGTTTGATTGTAATGTTTCCTTTTTTTTTTTCTTCTTCTCGTTTTTTTTCTTCTCTCTTTTTCCCCCTCTTGTTTTTATGCTGCTCACCCTTGTCCTTGGTTTCTTTCTTTATTTCTCTCACTACTTCGATCACCTGCTTCCACACTCATCCACAAACAACATCCTTTATTTCGACACATAGGCACAGCACCATCACGCACAGTCATGCGCTCAACGGCAGCACATTTACATCAGTCAGACAGCGCACACAGACCTACAGGGTACACACACTTAAGCCAAGCGTACTCATATTAGTAAATATGCAAACACATAGTCAGACTCAGGGAGTATCTTGCCACACATTTTTTCTCTCTCTCCCTCTCTTTATTTATGAACAAGTGATGTATTCTCTCCACATGTCTAAGCGACACACACAGAGTACACCCCTAGTTATGCACAGACATCTATGGGTGCACTAAGATTCGTTACATGGAATGTAAATGGAGCTGGCTCCAGAGAAAAGAGGTTAAAAATATTTAACCAACTCAAAAAACTACAGCCAGATGTTGTCTTTTTACAAGAGACCCACAGACCTCTTAGAGTTTCGAATGAACTTAAAACACCTGAGTTTCCTAATGTGTTCTCAGCTTGTTATAATTCTAGACAAAGGGGAGTAGCAATTTTAATCCATAAAAAAATTAATTTCACAGTACTCGATACAGTTATAGATCCAGAGGGTAGATTCTTAATCATTAAACTATCTATACTTGATAAAAAGCTATGTATTGTAAGTGTATATGGTCCAAATGTTGAGGATCCCTCATTCTTTCACGGTTTTTTCAGTGCACTCTCTGAACACTTAGATGGCACACTTGTTCTTGGAGGCGACCTCAACCTTGGACTAAATGAAGAAATGGAAAGGCTCAATACAGCAGGAACTCAGCGTAATTGGAAGTCCACAAATATAATCAAACAGTATATGAGCGGCTTTGGTATTTGCAATGCATGGCGCTCCCTTCACCCCACCAGTAAGGAATATACTTTTTTCTCACATGTTCATCACTCCTACTCTCGTCTGGATTAATTTTTGGTCAGCAGCTCACTGCTGAGTGACATTTCAGACACTGAGATTCACCCTATAGTTGTCAGCGATCATGCTCCTGTATCTTTAACACTAATGCACAAGAATAACACTACACCAAGTAAAAACTGGAGATTTAATACATCACTGCTTAAAGACGAATACTTTATTAAATATTTTAAAAAAGAGTGGACTTCATATTTAGACTATAATGACACTCCCGGAACATCAGCTTCTGTTCTATGGGAAGCAGGGAAAGCTGTGATGAGAGGTAAAATAATTTCTTTCTCATCACATAAAAAGAAAAAAGAAAACAAAAATATTCAGCAATTAGAAAAAACCATCAAATCACTAGAAGAAGCTTACGCGTCCCACCAAAATCAGGAAACATTGAACAAAATACGCAAAAAAAACCCTAAAATTAAATGAGATAATTGATAAAAAAAGCAAAATTCTTAGTACAAAGACTACGCTAACAAAATTATGAACATAGTAATAAATCCAGTCAATTTCTAGCAAACCAGCTAAAAATAAATAAAGAAAAGACAATTATATGTGCTGTTCAAGATTCATCTGGGAACACAATATATGAACCAAAACAAATAAACAACATTTTCAGGGATTTCTATAAAACGTTGTATTCACCACAAATAAAACCATCTAAAAAGGAAATTGATCAGTTTTTAGACAACATAACGCTCCCAAAATTATTAGACTCTCAAGCAATGGCACTAGATTCGACACTGACATCAGGTGAACTCCAGGAAGCCCTGATAAGTATGCCCAATAATAAGGCTCCAGGTCCAGACGGCTTTCCTGCAGAATTCTACAAAGAATTCTGGACAATTCTAGCACCAGTTTTTTACAGAACGTTGTTAGAAATCAAAGAAAAGAGCAGACTTCCATCAAATATGAATTCTGCAAACATTAATCTCCTGCTAAAACCAGGCAAAGACCCTGTATATCCCTCAAGCTATCGTCCAATATCCCTTATAAATGTAGACCTTAAAATAATCTGCAAAGCTCTCTCGAAGAGACTAGAGAAAATAACCCCCCTCTTAATTCATCCTGACCAAACTGGTTTCATAAAAGGTAGGCACTCATCAACAAATACACGTAGATTACTTAATTTGATAGACTACTCATACAGTAAAAACCTTGAAACTACAATATTTTCTTTAGATGCAGAAAAAGCATTTGACAGAGTTAACTGGAAATTTCTATTTGCAAATTTACACAAATTTGGTTTTGGATCTTCTTTCATCAACTGGTTACAAGTATTATATAATTCCCCAACAGCTTGTCTCAGAACAAATGACCAGACATCCTCCAGCTTCTGTCTCCTGAGGGGCACCAGGCAGGGATGCCCACTCTCCCCTTTACTGTTTGCAATTTTTATCGAACCACTAGCAGCAGCAATTAGACAAAATTCAGCAATTAAGGGCATAAAATGCAAGAACGTGGAACATAAAATCAGCCTTTATGCTGATGATGTGTTACTCTTTCTCCAAAATTCACAAACTGATATCTCTGGGGTGATTGAATTGATAAACTCTTTTGCAAGAATATCAGATTACTCAATTAACTGGTCAAAATCTACAGTCCTTCTGATTAATTGCTCCTTCCATAATTCCTCTTCTACTCCACTGCAATCAGGAAATTTAAAATATTTAGGTATTAATATTTCTCTCAAGCTTGCAGATCTAACTAAATTAAACTATATTCCACTTTTAAAGAAAGTAGAAGGTGATCTGGCTAGATGGAAATGTCTACCCATATCACTCATGGGAAGGGTTTCCGCTATAAAAATGATGGTATTACCAAAAATAAATTATTTATTCTCAATGATCCCAACTAAACTGCCGCAAGATTGGTTCAGATCTCTAGATTCATATATGTCCAAATTCCTTTGGAAAAATAAGCCCCCATGTATAAGCTTAAAAACACTACAAAAGACCAAGGATAAAGGAGGATTAGAAGTACCTAACTTTCAGCACTACTTCTTAGCCAACAGGCTTCAGTTTATCTCAGGATGGCTAAAACATACCCTCTTAGATGAACCTTGGCTAGATGTAGAACAAGCACTTTGCAATAATCTAGAGATTTCAGATCTACCATTTATCAGCTCAAACATCCAACGACATGAATGCTTCAAAAGCGTCAACATCAGCTCTTCTCTGACAGCATGGTGGGAGTTTCTGAAGTTGACAGAGTCTTCATTAATCCCATGCAAACGTACACCTATCTGGAACAACCCTGAAATATTACACAACAATAATATGATAAACTTTTCTGATTGGAGTGGTAAAGGAATCAAATATGTAGAACATATACTAGAAGGAACAGAATTTATTTCATTTGACAGACTAGTTACACAATATGGGATCAACAAGAAAAGATTTTTAGAATATCAACAAATTAAATCCATAATAAAAAAGAAATTTAAACCGGGTCAAGTTGAACTACAAACACCACCAAGTGTGGTTCAATTTCTTACTCTTAAAATCCCCAAATTACTATCCAAAATATACAGAATGCTTTCTAAAACAGATGAATCAATATCACTTCCTATTGCAAAAATTGGAAGCGGATTTATCAGTTAATTTAGACCAAAACTTCTGGTCTCAGATTTGCTTAAAAACCTTTCATCTAATTAGAAATCCCAGTCTTCAATTAATTCAATACAAAATACTACATAGAGTGCACTGTACAGGTCATCGGATGTTCAAGATGGGCTTTACGTCTACCAACAACTGCTCACACTGCCAAACCAATTCACCAGACAATTATATCCACGCTCTTTGGTTCTGTCCACCAGTTCCGAAGATTTGGCGCGAGATATGTGAAGACTTGTCAAATTGTCTGAAATGTAACATTCCAACTTCCCCCTTAGTGTGTTTGTTGGGCAGCTTAGATAATGTCACTTCAGAAAAGAATATAGCCCATATGGTTTTCACTGCCCTATGCATAGCCAAGAGAACAGTTCTCATGAACTGAAAAAATAAAAATAATCATAATTCTAACCAATATAGACGTTATCTATTAGATTACATTAGTCTTGATACAGCCTCTGCCACCACATCAGATCAATTGCTCTGGGCTCCTTTGATCAGCTCCATCACCTAGTGGGGGTGGGGGGTGATAGTTTGGTCCCGCCTTCACTGTTGTGATTGGTGTGGGGGTAGGGACAGGCTTAGGCCGTCGAGGGGTTCCCAGGATCATCTTCCTTGGGGGGCTCAGGGTGGGTCTATGCTGACGGACGTGGGTTACTGACCTGGTAGCCTGGCTGCCCCTGGATAGGTCCGGGATGGGCGTGAGGTTCTGGGGGCGCTCCGGCTCTGGGCTGGGGCCTTGGGGGCTTGGGTTCTGGTGGGTGTGTTGCCGGGGTTGTGGGCGGGTGGGTGTATGGGAGCCCAGCCCTAGTGCAGGGTGCCACCGGTGCGTCGAGCCACCTGGGGGGCTCTTCAACTGGTGGGGGAGGTTGTCACATCTTGCAGGAGCTTTTCTTCTCTTCAGGAACTCTCTCTGCAGGAGGGGGAGATACAGGAGAGGTGGAGGAAGATCTCAGCCTGAGCGTCTATTGTCTTGTGTAGTCTGGAAGATGAGTGGATGATAGGGTGGGTCCAGTTTTCTCTGTGGTGGGGTTGGGTGGACTGTCCCAGGCTCTGTGGGGCCGGGCGGCGCTGCTGCACTGGGCCCTTGTCCGGATGGGCCTGGGTCCCCTTTCCCTGGCGGGTCGCGGAGTATGGGGGTGCCTACTGGGGTCAGCGGGGGAGCTGGCCCCAGGGAGGGGTCACTTGACCCTCCCTTCCTTCCCTCCCCGTCTTCAGCTGCCTCCCTCTTCCCACTCCACCACAACCACCCACACATGCAGGGCCTTGGAATAGGGGTGTGTCACCAGGGTGCAGAGGAAGCATCCCCCCCCTGTCCCCTTCTGGCTGCCTCTGCCTCAATTTTATCCCACAACTTAGACATTCACATTACTCACACTCTCATTACACATACATATAGGATCTTGGGGTTGGGCACGCTACACGGAATCCAAATTATCATCAGGGTGTACACCTCACCCCTGGCATCGTTGCCCACCTCTCAATTTTAAATACACGTAGACATTGAGGGCTAGCAGGAGGGGCTATGCCCTTACCTGCTGCTCTCTGGCAGGTAGCTCCATGCCCTCCTGGGTTTTAAATGCACCTTAGAACACACATACTTCAACACTACAATGAGCGGGTGGAGGGAGGTTTGGAGTCTTCTCTCACCCCCGTTCTCTGCGGCCTGCTGGAGCAGGGGGGCTAGGAGGAGTTGGCCGTCTGACTGGGGTCTGGAACGTGGGTCCTCCCTGCTGGTGCGGAGTCGGGGCGGTCTGCATCTCCCCACCGCAGGGAAAAGGGTAACACCACCTGGGTCTGGGTGCAGTTCCCCCCTCCAGGGGCAAGGTACCTAGACCCGGTTTGTAGAGTACGCTTGGGGAGTGTGATTGTGTGTACAGCGTCTCTTTATGTCTGTCTCCACGTTGGTTGAGTGTGGAGTAAGTGCAAAAGACCTGCAACTGACAAATAAAGGCTATCTCTCATCTCTCTCTCATATGAGAGCATGAGGGTGGGAATGAATGTTTTTTATCTGTGTGTGCCTGTATGTCTGTGTCTATATGTCAGGTTGGGTATCAGACACCACCTCTCTGGGGACATCTCAGGCCCTCCAAGGTTTGGAGGCCTATCTCCCCCACCACTTCCCCTGCCAGTGGCGGACTCCCTCAGACATCGGTGCATTGGTGGTTCTTTGTGTCCGGGGATGGGCGTCCAGGTACACACCGGCTCACTCCTTGGCGGCTGCTTATCGGGGCCTGGAGCCTGGGGCTCGCTCGGGCCACTTCGGAGGTGGGGTGCCCTCGGCATCTCAGCCTGGGGCTCGGTCACTCAGGCACAGCTGCCTGCCGGCGGAGCTCACGGGCACGTCACTGCAACCCCCCCTGGCTTCTGCTCCGCAGCTGCTGAGTGACCCCTCATCTGGGACTCTCCTCAGATCTTTCTGGGATAGTGGCGCGGCCCCCCCTCTGTTGGTCTTCCTTGGTCTCTTGTGTTTTGGGGGCCTCTGGATGTCTGGAGTTTTGATCTCCTCCATACCTGCTTCATGCCCTGGAGGACGGGGCTGTGGCTCCCCACACCTTCTAGCAGATCATTACATGAAGGAACCTTTTAAAAAACAAGCGCGTCCATGCTCACAGGTGTACACACGGGTGCTCACACACACAAACTACACCCTTTTTGGCTCCTACAAAATCAACCAAATAACTTCTTAAAACTTAAAATTAAACGAATGTTAACTTAATTTGCTTCAACTACTTCAAAAGTGGTCAAAAAATCATTTCCTCCCCTCCCGAGTCCCCACCAGACATTTGGCAAACAAAAAGTATATACCACACCCTTCCAGGGTGCTCTTAATCCCGTGATTAATGGGAGGGTCCATAAGCCATTACACCAATTACTTTCCAAAACCTTTTCCAATAAATGAATTACAAATTTACATAAACAAAACTAGGTCTACATATTCTTACAACTTTAAAGAAAAAACAAAAATTAATACAAATTGTATTTTATAAACATCCAACAAAAAATGGCCACAACATTCCGGCCCCTAATTCCTGTGTAACATGAATTATATCTGTCTGAGTGGCCATCACAAAGTGCAATACCGATAATTTTCTTCAGTAGTCCATGTCTTCATAAAAACAAACAAAAACAAAAAAAGTCATTGTTCTATGATTTCAAGTCTTTGTTGTTCATGTGTTTGCTTTGTGTGGAGTGTAGAGCAAAGTGAGTGTCAGTGTGAACCTAGAGCCAGAGGTTCCAGAACTTGGCTCAGTTGGAGGCAAACATTCATTGTTTCCTCTAGATGGCCTCCACCAGGAGACATATTTTGTTGATTGGCCTCTCCAGCTCATTTGTTCGTGTCTTAACTCGAACACGGCGAACAACTCCGTGTGCATCGGCCATGGTTTCAGTGATGCGGCCAACGGGCCAAGAATTTCTTGGTGCAGCTCCATCAACAATAAGCACAACATCACCAATGCAAAAGTTCCTACGAATCTTGTCCCATTTCTGTCGTTCCTGCAACATAGGAAGGTATTCTTTCACCCACCTTTTCCAGAACAGATCCACAATATACTGGGCTTGTTTCCATCGTCTTCGCAGATACAGATCCTCTTTTTTGAATAAACCTGGTGGCAGCACAGGTTTGCCTTTTAACTGGAGTAAGTGATTTGGAGTGAGAGCTTCTACATCATTGGGATCATCAGAAGAAGGTGTGATTGGGCGGTCATTCAGTACAGCCTCCACTTCACACAAAACTGTATGTAAGGTTTCATCATCTAGTACTTGCTGGTTTGTGATAGAGCATAATATTCTCTTTATTTCTTGCACCAGGCGCTCCCATACTCCACCATGATGGGCCCCATAAGGCGGGTTAAAGGTCCACTTTATGCCATCCTGTGCTAAATCTTTTTGGATTTTACTTTGGTTTAGCTCTAACATAGCTTGTTTTAACTCACGATTTGAGCTGACAAAGTTGGTTCCATTGTCTGACCGCATTTCCTTGACTTGTCCTCTGCGGCAGATGAATCTCCTGATGGCATTAATGCAGGAACCTGTATCAAGAGAATGTGCCACCTCCAGGTGAACTGCACGACAGGTTAGGCATGTGAAAAGAACTCCATACCTCTTAACAAGACTCCTGCCTCTCTTTACTTCTATTGGTCCAAAATAATCAACACCAACATAAGTAAATGGTGGAAGATCAGCTGAGATTCTGTCAATAGGAAGATCAGACATTTTCTGCTCACCTGGCTTTTGCCGTTGTCTTTGACACACTATACAGTCTTTGATTATTTTTCTAGCTGCTGAATTAGCATGAGGGATCCAGTATTGACGGCGAAGGGTTGAAAGCATGTGGTTTCTTCCTCTGTGACCAACCTTTTCATGAATATGTTGAAGAATAAGCTTTGAAACGTGGCTTTCTTTTGGCAAAATTGCAGGATGTTTTGTTTCCTCGGGTAAATCTGCTTTGCTCAGTCTTTCTCTGCACAAAACTCACTATAGCCTCCTCAGCCATGGACAAATCATCAGCTTTGAGCAGAGTGTTCCCATCATCTTTAGCACATATTTGCTTTTCACAGTGCGTGTCCAACGTTGTTTGCAGTTTAAGTCTAAGTCTTTCTTTTACTTTCAGGATCCATGCCACACACCTTTTTAATTTTGTCCAGCTGGAGAAGTACATCAGCAGCTTAGTGGTGGGACACACATCTTCTTTCAGCACAGCTGCACACATTAGGCCCTCCCCTTTTATTTCTGGGTCAACTTCCAAATGGACAGATACATAATTCTTGCCTACTGGCCAGCGAACAACAGGTTTACTGAGAAATTCTGGACCACTGATCCAGGTGGAAGATTTCAGGAAACAGCCAACCGTCATTCCTCGAGAGGCTGCATCAGCTGGATTCAGTTTTGAACTAATGTACCTCCACTGCTCAACTTTTGTCAAAGCATGAATGATGGAAACTCTGTTAGCTACATATGTTTTGAACCGTGTGGTTGTGTTTGCAATGTACTGTAGCACAGTTGTGCTGTCAGACCAAAAGACTGATTCACTCAGATTAAGCTTAAGTTCAACTGACAGCATTTTGTCCAAGCGCACAGCTAAAACTGCAGCAGCCAGCTCAAGACGTGGGATGGTGACTTGTTTTAACGGTGCCACCCTTGCTTTACCAATAATAAAGGAAACACACACTTCCTGCTTGCTATTAGATAGCCTAAGATATGATACAGCACCATACCCAGTTTCACTGGCATCACAAAAGTGATGCAGCTGTGCACCTTTTATCTCCCCAAATCCTTTGGGTGTGACACATCTACTGATACTAAACTTGTTAAGAAGAACTAAATCCTCAACCCGTTTTTGCCAAGTTTGTGTCATTTCTGCTGGTATTGTCTCATCCCAGCCAAACCTCAGTTTACATAGATGTTGCAGAATTTGTTTTGCAGGCAGAATGACTGGAGCTAAGAAACCCAAAGGGTCGTAAATGGAGCTGACATTGGACAGAATACCACGTCTTGTAAGTGGTTTGTCCTTGTTCACAATACTGAATGTGAAAACATCATGTTCAATATCCCACTGCACACCGAGGGCTCTTTCTGTGGGGAGCTGGTCCCGACTAAGGTCCAGCATCTTTACACCTGTGGCTCTATTTTCCTCCGGGATCTGACAGAGGACAGAGCGATCACTACATACCCACTTATTGAGCTTAAATCCCCCCTTGGCACACACCTCAGTAAGCTGCTGATAAAGTGAGACGGCCTGCTCAACAGACTGGGTAGATTTAAGACAGTCATCTACATAAAAACTGTGCCTGATTGTATGTATAACCTCCTCTGGGTACAGATGTTGGTTGTCATCAGCAGTCTTTAGTAGTGCATAGGTGGCACAGCTGGGGGAGGATACTGCACCAAAAATGTGGACTAACATCCTATGTTCCACCAGCTGTTTTGTGATGTCACCATCGGGCCACCAGAGAAAACGTAAAAAGTTTACGTGTTCCTCAGCTACTCTGACCTGATGAAACATCCCTTTAATGTCTGTCATAAGCGCTATTGGACCCTGCCGAAAGCGAATCAGCACACCTAATAAAGTGCTAGCCAGATCTGGGCCTTGTAATAGCTCTTTGTTCAGTGATGCTCCAGCAAATGTTGAAGCACAGTCATACACAACACGCAGTGTTTTCTTGCGGGGGTGGTAGACCCCATGATGAGGTATATACCACACCTTTCCTTCCTCATGCTTCAACTGTTCTTGTGGTATAATTTCTGAATGTCCCTCCATACTAACATTGTGCATGAATTCTTTGTATTCTTCAAAGAATAACTGATCCTTCTGAAACCGTTTTAGCAGATATTGCGCCCTCTGCTGAGCCACCTGCTTGTTGTTTGGCATTCTTACTTCAGGTTTACGAAAAGGTAATTTCAAGTAATAATGACCGTCTTTAAGCACAGCTGACTCTGACATTATGTTCATGAACTGTTTATCCTCTACAGACATTTCTGCACGCTCATTACACTGGTTCTCCGCAAAATCTTGATTATACTGTTTAACCAGCATTTCTTCTAAACTACTTATAGAAATGCGGTTTACCTGGACAAAACTAGCATCATGCTCATCCTTTTGACTACCCTGATTGAGTGGCCCATTGACAACCCAACCAAGACGAGTTAGCACAGCATAGGGTCCACTACCCTCACTGTTAATGATTCTCCAAGGTTCCAGCGCTTTGGGAGAATTCACACCAATAAGCAGCCCAATGCCAGCATTTATCGGTGTCAACTCAACATCTTTTAAGTAAGGCCATTTCCTTAAGTCTTGTTCTTTAGGGATATTTTCTTTAGTGACAGGAATAGCCTTTTGAGTGTACACGTCAGGCAACCTCACATACTCATTCTGTTTTAAAGCAGCTACTTCCATACCAAAAAGTTTATAGCTACTTACTGGCCTTTCTTGACCCATAGTCTTTAACATGATTTCCACTTTCTTTCCAGATGCATTTAACTGCATCATCAACGCCTCGGTGCAAAAAGTTGCAGAGCTGCCGGGATCAAGAAAGGCATATGTCTCAACAACCTTCGTTCCATTTTCCAACTTCACTTTTACTGGAACAACTGACAAGGCACATTCATTAGCCCCGGCCCCAGTATGACTACCAAAGTTCAAAGAAACAAGAGCATTTGAGACTGTTGATTCTTTACAGACAGCTTTAGCTGCTTGCCACTGCTGTTCTTTTGAGTGTATGTGGAGAACAGTAGGGTGATTTTTATTACAGGTGTGGCACGTCAAACGATGTGGACAAGCTTTACTCATGTGGCCTCTCTGTAAGCAACCAAAGCATAAACCTTTACTCTTAAGGAATGTCACCTTTTCTTTGTTGGCTTTTAGTTTGAATGAGTCACATACGTCCAAAAAATGATTTTGGTCACAAAACAAGCACCGAGTTTTATCCAAACCTTTATCTTCATGGCTTATTTGAATACGTTCTACTTTGTGTTTGTCATTGTTCTGTTCTGAAACTACAGCAACAGAAGTAGCAAAGCTACTGCTTTTGGTTTTAAACGGTGCCTTTGATGGTTTTGAAGCCATCTTTTCTTTTGTGTTTTGACTCTCTCCAAAAACAGGATCTAATGCAGCTCTTGTTTGCTTTTCAAGAAAATCAAGAAGATCTTTAAATCTTGCTCTGCGATTGCACTTTTCTGTTATATCAACAACTATTATTCGCCATTTATCGCGAAGTCTAAAAGGCAACTTCGAAACAAGAATCCTCATATTGGTTGAATTTTCCAGCTCATCAAGAAACCCAGCTTCATCCATTGTGTTGAAGCAGCTTCTTAGAAAGAATGTGTAAGCTCGTAATGCTGAAGCATCATCAGACTTTAAAACTGACCAGTTAAGAGCCTTGTCTATAAATGCAGATGTTATCTTTGCTCTATTACCAAAATTCCACTCAAGCTGTTTTTTTGCCTCAACATAAGCTGTCTGTGGACTCATGTGCATGCAACTTCTCACTAAAACTTTGGGCTGTCCTGTGGTAAACTGTTCTAAATAATAAAGCCTATCCTGCATGTTATCAGTCTTAGTTTCTATTCCTTGCTCAAACGCCTTAAGAAAGGATCTAAAATGCAAAGGATCACCACCAAAAACAGGAATTTCTATTGCTGGAAGCAGTGACAACCTCTGTTGTTTTACAAGCATCTCAGTAATCTCATTTTGCTTTCTCATGATCTCTGTTAGGGCACTGCTGCGGACGTCAACCTGAGAAGAGATTGGCCTTGGGCTTTCCCCTTCTGGTTTAACCTTAGCAGGTGCATGTGTCTCTAGAGGCATTGGCAAAGGTGAATGAACTAAAGGGGCTTTCTTTGTTCTTGGAGCCTTTTGAGCGGTAGCAGCAGGTATGAACTCAGTAGATGTTCCAGAAGGAGCTTCTGATTCAACCTCAGCCCTGGAATCAAAGCTCCGCTGGTCCTGAGCAGAGGTGAAAATTTGCATTTTTGCATCTGCCATAACCAACTTAGTCCTTAGAGCCAATGCTTCTTTTCTTGCTTTTAATTGAACTTCTTCCAGTTCGAGCGCATGTTTTTCTTGCAGTGCGTCCGCCTCTGCTTTCAAAGCGGCTCTTTCCAACTCAGCTTCCATCAGCACCATTGAAGCTGCACGTGAGCTTTTACTCCTTAAACTTAAGGCTACAGTAACATTACTGGGCGCTTTACTAGAGCCCTTGCTGACAGGTTTAGCAACTCGTTCAGAAATCATGTCGCTCGTTTCTTGCGCTACTTGTGAGACACTATCATGCGGCGCAATGTCACTGTCATGAGATGCTACCTTTGATTCAACATTAGAGGCTGCAACTTCATCCTTTTGTGGATCAGGGTCTGCATTTATCCAAGTGTCGATTTCATGCAGAAAGTCTTTAAAACCGATCAGCTTAGGTTCAATCGCTGTGGTCTGTTTCCTTTTCATCATCATTCAGCAATTTTTGAACTGAAGTCTGTAAGTCCATAAACTCTCCCAAATAATCATTAAATGTTTTCATGTGTTCATCTATGGAAGCTTTTGATTCTCCAGCATCAATGAGAGCATTAATGTCATTTCGTTTTTTTGTCAGAACGCCAAGTTTCGCTCTGCGTTTTTTAATCAAATTAAAAAGCTCTCTTTCTTGTTCCTCCATTTTAACCACAAAAGTCATTTCACACGGTCCAAAAGATAATTGTTCAATACAAATGCTTCATGTTGCAGCTCAGCATCTCGGCTCTTCCAAACAAAGTTTCATATTTACTCACGAACTTTGCGTCATTTTTTCAGTCCATTCTGCGAAGATGCAATCTTCCAAGTCCAGTCTTGCAAGTTTCTCCCAGATTCCAAGTTGATATCCAAGCGAATCAAATGATTTTTTGACTTAAATGTCAAGGCCTTTTACGTTCCAAACACCAAAAAAGAAAGGTTCAAGAAAAGGCCGTGGGTGGCAACGGGAGGTTTGTTTTTGAACGCACTTTGATTCCATTGTCTTAAATCATATGTCGTTTTTTTCGTGCAAAGTTATGAACAAAATCAACCAAATAACTTCTTACAACTTACAATTAAACGAATGTTAACTTAATTTGCTTCAACTACTTCAAAAGTGGTCAAAAAATCATTTCCTCCCCTCCCGAGTCCCCACCAGACATTTGGCAAACAAAAAGTATATACCACACCCTTCCAGGGTGCTCTTAATCCCGTGATTAATGGGAGGGTCCATAAGCCATTACACCAATTACTTTCCAAAACCTTTTCCAATAAATGAATTACAAATTTACATAAACAAAACTAGGTCTACATATTCTTACAACTTTAAAGAAAAAACAAAAATTAATACAAATTGTATTTTATAAACATCCAACAAAAAATGGCCACAACACTCTCGTTTTCTTCTGCTTGTTTTCTTTTTTCTTTCTCAACAGGTGATCCAGGTGATCGATATATGTATTTTTTTTTCTGTTTATTCTGTTGGTTTTTGTTTTTTGCCCTTCTGCCCTGTCCCTCTTCTCAGCTGTTTTTCTTTCGCTCTTTCTTTCTCCCTTCTTTCCCCCAGTCAAGTCTGTCCCATATTCAGCAAGTGAAAATAAAAGAAACAATAAAAGGTGAATCAAATGGACCATTACGGCAAGGCTGGGATGGTCAATTTGGTAAAGTAAATCCGTTGGGCATCTTTCTTCGCCTTTAGACAATAATTCTGATGGCAAAAGAGCCAAACGGGACAGGCAAAAAAAAAAAAAAGACATAGTAAGGAAGTAGCTAGGGAACTCAGTAAGTATGAGCAACAATAGCTTAGGGACAGTTTCTCCAATAAAAAGGAATTCATCATCTGCACTTCGTAAAAAGTGGCATTAAAACAATTCAGCAGCTCCTCAAAGTTTGGATACAAACTTTTTTCAGCTATAGAGGTAGAGGTATACTTCATGTACTTATCAACATACATTTCAGAGGCTTGCATTAGAGTGCATTGGTGCTTGGGCCTCTTTTATTTAGCACGTTTATACCATTGTGAATGTAGCTATATAAATATGCTCAAGAGTCTCTCATATGTTTGTCATGCAACTAAAAATTTGAAAATATATTTTTAAATCAGTAACTTTGCAAATTTAGGGGAATTGTTTTCAGACAACATTTTAAACAGGGTTTGAATAATCAGCACTGACATACAGACATTTATGCGCTGGGTATAACTGACATTCTTAACGCGTGAAAGGCCCGCGGATGTCTTGGAGCAGAGAAACACACTGTATTGTTGCTTTTCTCTATTGTGTAAGCAAAGTCAACCGCAAATGACTAAGATGTTGGTGTTAACATGTCTTTTTATTCCATTCACCCAGACAATGAATACTGAACAGCATACATTAAACCAGGTGTCTCCCAACCCAGTAGTTACCAATCATGCAAAGCATGGCTGGTTTAACACGACGGGCATAACGACTTGCTTCTATCAGCTGTGCAATATTGTTTTTTAATTGTGCATACTATATGTTGTGATGATCTCAGTTCAGTCATGGTGTGTTCTGCAATCCTGCTGAATTGTGTTTTAGTCCCATCGTTTGTGTATGCATGTACAAACAGGCGTATGGCGGGGATGAATCGGAATGTCTTGAGCCTCAGCATCACATCGTCGTAGTAGGTGTCAAAGTAATACTCGGCCAGTTCGAGCAAACAGCTGTGTTGCACCTGACTGGGATGAGCTGTTCGACATCCGTAGCATGTTTCCTGTAGAAAGGCGTTTAGCGCCAACATCACCAGGTGATGGGTTGCGAGCTTGATGTCGATAACGGTTTCCTCACATAGACCTGATCCTGTAGGATCCTGCAGCAACTGTGGAGAGGGGGGAGGAGGTGGTGGAGTGTGGATTAGCAACGCTGGTGGAGGTGGGGTGTCTGGCGAGTCTGAGAGGTCCCACGCTTGCATGTCTCGCTCTGAAAATGAGAACAATAAAAACATGTTATATTTTGTTGCATAGTGTGAGCAATTAGAAATATATTTTACTGCTATTGTTAATAATCATCATCATTACCATTGCATTAATAACATAATCTACAGTATTGATATTGTATTTAGATGTTTAAACATATTGGTACCCAATTAGCCTTTACTACAGGTGCAGTTATAACCACTTTAAACTGTTGAGTTGAATCTATAATCTTAAATGCTTTTGAATGCTTGTTATAATCTTAAATGTGTACGTGCTGGCCTTCTGTCTGGTGGAAAAGGTTACAAGTTGAAACTGAGTGCAGTTCATGCTGACACAAACACACAGTAGACTTTATCTCATGTATAGGTGCGAGGTTAATTATGTTTGCTTGTAACTCTAAAATTGTCTCTGTAAAAGAGGAATAGTTTCTTGCTGTCTCTGCAAAAAGAGGAACAGTTTCTTGCAGGGTGTGGGTTTGGTTTTCCAGACGGGAAGTGAAAGTCAGAAGGCTGACAGCAAGCATCTGCTGTGGAGACGGAGACAATGTTATTTTAAACTGTATTAAGTCATTGTGGTTTTGAAACCTATGTATGAACTGTATCTGAGTGACGTCAAGGGGCGTAGTAAATTTAAGCCCTGAAAGGTATAAAACACCTGCTTATGCTCTGTAAGTCGGGGATCGGCGCTGTCTGTGTACAGCGGGCGGTCTTCCCACGGGTGTCATTAAAATCATCGTTTGACTCCACCCGGCCGGACCAGTGTTGTTATTATGGAAGTTGATTACCTCCTCTACCCCTCCTCAATATTGAACCTAACAATAGACACACATACACACACACACACACATATATTTAACCTACCATTTGGTTAATTTAGTTGTCAGACGGCCTTATGATTTTAGGTTTGCACAGGTTAGAAGGCATGCAAACCTTCGGACAAATCGCAAAATCATCAAAAACAAGGCGTTTTCTAATACCCTTGTACACATGGTGGGCCTCTCTGGTGCTGTACACAACTGGTTCACTTCCTGTCTCTCAGACAGAACTTTTATGCTGAGTATGGATACATGCTCCTCTAAGATCCATAGAATGACGTGGTGTGCCTCAAGGGTCGGTTTTAGGCCCTGTACTTTTTAATTTGTATATGCTCCCTCTCGGCGGTGTCATCAGGAGGCATGGAGTGAACTTCCACAGTTACACTGATGACACTCAGCTGTACATCTCCATGTCTGCTGATGACACCAGACCAATGGATGCCCTTTTTAACTGTATTTCAGATATAAGATCTTGGATGGCAGAAAACTTTTTACAGCTTAACCAGGACAAGACTGAAGTTTTAATCATCGGTCCTGAGGCTCAGAGAGAGAAACTCTTGTCTAAATTACATGCATTTTCACTATGTCCTTTGCTACAAGTGAAAAACCTGGGTGTTATTTTTGACTCTGAGCTTGGTTTTACCCACATATTAAACATGTAAACAATATTGGATTTTATCACCTAAAAAATATAGCCAGAGTCCGCCCTATTCTCTCTCGGGCCAACACGGAGATGTTGATGCATGCTTTTATTACCAGTCGCATTGATTACTGTAATGCCCTGCTCTCTGGTCTCCCCAAAAAGAATATATCACTCTTACAACTTTTACAAAACTCTGCAGCTCGTGTGCTGATGAAGACAAGAGGGCGGGCCCACATTACACCGGTTTTAGAATCACTGCATTGGCTCCCTGTGTGTTTCAGGATCGATTTTAAAGTTCTTTTATTGGTTTTTAAATGTCTTAATGGTCTCAGGCCTTTTTATCTCTCACATCTGCTTTTACCATATGAACCCTAGCGGACCCTGAGGTCCTCTGGTACTGGCCTTTTGATCGTCCCTAAAGTCAGGACACATACTCATGGAGAGGCAGCTTTTCAGTGGTATGGTCCTCGTCTGTGGAACAGCCTGCCGGAGGAGCTCAGGGCCGCAGAGAACGTACATGTTTTTAAGAACAGGCTCAAGACCCACCTTTTTAATTTAGCTTTTACTTAACGTTTATTTATTTTATGCTTATTTATTCTAACCTGTTATTCTATTTATTCATTTAGGTTTTACCTAATATTTATTGATTTTATTCTTATTCATTTTTTATGTTATTACTCTATTTATATTTATATTTATATTTATATTGTATCCCGTTCTTATTTATTTTATCTTTTTACCCTGTATATATCCTATTGGGTCATATCTCCAGTGTTTCCTCGGAGGGGGCTCTCTTCACCGGGGCTGTGATCGACCGTGGCTGGTGCCCAGCCTGGAGGCTGCAGTCTGTGACCGGCTCCCGGTGCAGACGGCTCCCTGTGATAGTGTTTCCTCACTTGGCTCATGCGTACCCAGCCCAATTTTACTCTTTAAGTGTGCATGTGTGTGTGTGTTTGTGGGGGGGGGGGAGATGTGTGTATTCATGATCGTTTATGTTAATGAGAGTGTGGGGAGTGATTTGGAGGGCGGAGTGGGGTGGGCTGCTTTTAACCATGTAAAGCACTTTGTACTACATTTTTTGTATGAAAAGTGCTTTATAAATAAAGATTGATTGATTGATTGATTGATTGAAATGTCTGCAACAACCTGATTCCAGCTTCTACCTCATGATAGGAATGTTTTTGTGGCTCTAGATGACCTGATATCTTTGATGATGGATACATTTGACATGTTTCACATATTATAGACCAACAAGTTATTCATAGCAGTTTAAATACAGGGAGTCACTTTTGGGCCCAGCAGATAAAACAGAGCCAATATTTCCTTCTTTATTTAAGTGACGTGTGTCACAGATGTGACCTAGTAAAGTGTAATAGAATAGAATAGAATAGAATTCAACTTAACTGTTATTGCACATGCACAGGTACAGGGCAACGAAATGCAGTTTGCATCCATCCAGAAGTGCTTTAGTGATATAGATATATTACTAACTGAACATTAGTAACATTATTAACACTCTCAGCTCGTCCTTGTTCCAGACCTGAAGATCCTCTTCTTTCATTCAGCAGCAGCTTCAGGTCTCTGATGGTCCAGGGCTTGTTGTTGGGAAACAGCCCTGCTGGGGTGATGGTGTCCTCACAGAAACAGTCAGTGATGCTGTTGATCTCCATCACAGAGCACGTCCCAGTCTGCAGTCTCAGTCCTGCAGGGCCTCGCTGGCTTCCTGACTCCACCCAGTCAACAACAGGAAGTGTTTGAACTGCAGGAACAAACTGAGGCTGTGGTCAAAAAGGAGTTTTTATCTCCTCGCTCTGACTCTCACTGCGGCCCCGCTGCTGTGTCAACATGTGTTTGTGCTAAACAATGATTGAAAGTGTTATAAATGACTTGTTGGCCTCTGATCTGTCACAAACAGGTGAAACGTGTCTCTCATGAGTCAGATGAAGGTTTTTGACAGAAAGGACAAAAGGTAGCTGCAGTCAGTTTGTGTCATTTTTATATTTATTCATCTGGGAGAAAAATCTGAGGGACATTTAAAATGTGTTTTTCAACAGAGACAAGAACATAAATATAACAGAACAGGTAAATGAACATATTTCAAGTAAACAGCTGGACTGATCAGGTCCAAACACAGAGTGATAAACTTGTCAAACAGCTGTCATATCTTTATATATAAGCTTTTTATAAATCCTGTTCACTGCAGTCTGTTTACTAATAATGTCAAACTGTTAGAAACACAGAAACATCCGAATTGTCTTTGTTCACATAAACCTGTCTGGGATTCTTTGTTGTTCTTTTGATGCAGAGTTACATTATAAATATAAAGAGTTATTTCAGAGTCTCATCAGTTTTCCTACATGTCTTTATTTAACACATCAGCAGGGCTGAAGCTCTCATGTTAAACACACACTGATCTATGGACACGTTTATGTGTTTCTAACAGAACCAGGCTGTTATCAGCCCTGCACTAACATTATGTCACACACTGAATGTAACAGTGACAGTTTACATCATCACACAGTCAGCTGTGATTGTTTCACTGTCATCAAACTAGTCAACAGGAAGTAGAATAAATAGAAACCAATCATTTAATGACAGCATGTATGATTGAAATAAGTGCAGATTATATATGAAGTATAACTGCACACAGTAACTGTATTACAATAAGGACTTAACAGCGCCCTCTGGTGGAGTGTGTCAGTACTGCGTTAACTAGAATACACCACCTCCTCCTCCTTCTCACACCACCTGCTACAGCTCTACTCTTCTATGACTACAGTCATCCACAACACTGGTGTGGGGTGTTTTTACATGTTTTGGAGTTTGTACGTGTTTTGGAGTTTGTACGTGCTTTGGAGTTTGTACGTGCTTTGTCTCTAGGGGCCACCGTAAATATACTTTTATTTATTCACTCCACATAAAATTTAATAAATAAATCATATAATACAAAAATCATTTCATGTTTCTATTGTAACTAAATCATTAGGATTGAATCTGTTCTTGTTGAGGTGACCTGTTAGTGTTTGGACGCGTGATCACGTCACAAGGTCACCTGAGATTTCAAAACACAGGAGAATATCTGTGGTTATAAGAGGCAGACACCCGCACACACACCACATGTCTGCTGTTGTTGTTTATTGTGTTTAACCTGTCAAAGATACAAAAATGAAGAAAAATATGCACCAAGCCCTGTAATCATAGCTGATTCACATGGTTTTGGAGAATGCATGTTCCCTTACCAAGAAGCTGGAGAGCATTTGAAACACCTTTTGCCTTTCCTGCGTATAATCATCAATTTCCTTGTTCTAACACCTTGAAATGTTTCTACCTCTGAGGAAAACATTTATTATTTCATGATTGTATTGTGTCAAGAAAGGAGTTTTCTCAGTGGCCACTATAATGCTGTGATTGTAGCTAATCAACAAGCTAAATGTAGGACATCCTAGTTAACATCAAAGTTTGCAGTGATTTATGGTGGCAGACATCAACAAACAGATCAAATATCTGCCTTTTCTTACATTGCAATTATTTTACATTCAGTATTTCAGATTTTTTGCAGATAAGCTAAAGAACAGCTAACCAGATGTTTCTGTTAATCCTCAACTCAGCGTTTCAGTCATAGACTCCATCTTTGTGTAACTAACAAGCCTACAAACATGCAGCGTCATTCACCGTAGGTCTGTGTGTGCAGGCGTGTGTGCTGGAAATTAGTCGTCTCTGGGCCTTACTGTCTATGCTCTGAACTAACCATCAGCAGCTAGCTGTCAATGACAGAGTTAAGCAGGAGGGATGGCAGATAGCTAAACGATGCTAACACGTATTGTAGCAAACAGCTACTTAAGTTACAATTCAGTGAAACTGACATTGATCCCAGACAGTCGGCTACAAATTCAAAGCAAATTCAAATTTTACTTGTCACATACACAGTCATACACAGTACGATATGCAGGGAAATGCTTACATAACTGCTCGTGACCTAAAGAAAAAAGAAAAGGCTATGAATAAGATAGGAAATAAATATGAAAATTAAAAAGGGTACATTTAACTAGGAAGGAATAAAATAAAATAAAACAAAATATAAAAATTAAAGTTAAAAATTAAATAACTGTACAACAAAATACACAATACACAGTATAGAAATATATAAGAATGTATGAAGAAATATAAATATATATACACAATAACAGCAGCTGTACAAGTATTAAATGGAAATGAAGAATATAATGTCCAGTGTTGTGCAATCCACATTTGAAAGTGTCTTGTGCAGTGCAAATATGCTTAAAGTGATTTAAGTAATGAAGAGAAAACAATGTCCAGAATGTCCAGTGTGTGTGTAAGAACCATATGTGTGGGTCAGTACTGTGTGGGGGTGTGATTGAGAGACCGTATCGCCTGCGGGAAGAAGCTCCTCCTCACTCTCTCTGTTTTGGTCTTCAGGGAGCGGAATTGCTTTCCTGACCTCAACAGAGAGAACAGTCCGTTGTTAGGATGGCTGAGGTGCTTCACGATCTTCCTGGCCTTGGTCCAGCACCGCCTGCTGTAGATTGAGTGCAGGTCAGGGAGCTCGGAGCGGATGGTGCGCTCAGCTGAACGCACAACCCTCTGTAGAGCTCGTCTGTCCTGCATGGTGCTGTTCCCGAACCAGGTTGAGATGTTTCCCGTCAGGATGGTCTCTATGGTGCACGAGTAAAAGTTCCTGAGCACCTTGGAGGGCAGTCGGAAGTCTCTCAAGCATCTGAGGTGGTAGAGACGCTGTCACCACGGTGTTGATGTGACAGGACCATGACAGGTCCTGTGTAATGTGAACTCCGAGGTATTTGAAGCTGTCCACTCTCTCCACTGGGCACTTGTTGATGACGGGGGTCTGGTAGTTCCTCTTCTGCTTAGTGCTGAAGTCCACTGTCAACTCCTTTGTCTTACTGACGTTTAGAAGGAGGCTGTTCCTCTGGCACCAGTTCTCCAGATTCCTAATCTCCTTCAGGTAGGCCGCTTCGTTGTTGTCAGAGATCAGGCCCACCACGACGGTGTCGTCAGCAAACTTGATGATGGTGGTGGAGCTGGTAGTGGCCACACAGTCATATGTGTACAAAGAGTACAGCAGGGGACTCAGAACACACCCCTGGGGGGCTCCAGTGCTGAGAGTGGTGGAGGCTGAGACATGTCCGCCTATCCTTACTGCCTGTGGTCTGCCAGTTAGGAAGTTGGAGATCCACTGACACACTGGCAGCCTCTGGCTTTTCCTCACAGGAGGCTCGGCTGGCAATCAAACAACTAATTAACCAACTCCAGTCAACAGATCATCAGCTAACTTAACAACACAAGTATTTACCTCCTTTGGGTCAGATTTTTTTTCTTTTTTTACAAGCGGTTGGTCTGGACCAACAATTAAATAGTGTCGCCTGTCCACCTCTTTTCATGTCCGATGTCTCCACAGTTCAGTTAGCAAGCATTTAGTTAGCACCAGCGACTGCGCTAACAAACATACAGCAAATAGTGAAGGTTTGGTAGAGAAAGCTGGTTGGGTAATACCAAGTATGCGGTGAAGGAGGGGGGGTTACATTACTAGATGATTAAACATGAAACTATTTTGCTGGCAATAAATGAAATGATTAAAG
Source organism: Neolamprologus brichardi (assembly GCF_056152115.1). Lineage (NCBI taxonomy): Eukaryota > Metazoa > Chordata > Actinopteri > Cichliformes > Cichlidae > Neolamprologus > Neolamprologus brichardi. The sequence continues at coordinate 45,503,632 of NC_142104.1, read as the reverse complement.
AAAATCAACAAGCTACTTATGGAAGATAATTCATCATCTTATAAACTGGACTGCAACCCCCCTGGAAATTACACACCTGGTCCTGAGGTCAAATCCACCATCTTTGTTTCAGTGCTGAGTTTCATATTCTCCCGTGTTTGTGTGCGTACTCCGGCTTCCTCCCACAGTCCAAACACTTGCTTTCTAGTTTTCTTTCTTGGTTAGAGTTCCTTACAAATGTCCAGATTATTCTTCTAATGAGGCATCGACCATGTTTTTTTAGTTCTTTGGAAGAAAACATCGCCCTTTGCCATCGTTACTTTTCTTTGACTTTTTCAAATGCAGCTGAACTCCAGCTGGTATTTTATTGGACTTTGCAGCTGTTTATGGTCATCAGTTCATTCCTGCAAACCTCTGAACCTGAACAACAATGATGCTGCATTGCTGGCTGATCCCAAAAGGTTGATTCTGTTCATCTGGACGTTTTCAGAAACGTTTGCTCACTGATCCAGATGACTTCTTCAGTCTCAGCTGACTGCAGCTTTACAACCTTACAAACAGCACATTTGCACAATGACTGAAACCAGCAGCAGTGGCACCTGATATATATGATACTAATATAATACATATACATATATAATCCATACTAATGATGAAGGAACTGAGCTCACAGTCCATTGTTCATTCAGTGAACTACTCAGTTTATTTTGGGCCTCAGAACTGCTCACTCTGTTTGTACATCACTGATTGTCAGCAATAGACTCATTCTGCTGTGTGGACAGGAACACATGTGACATCACTTCCTGTTTGTTTGTGACTAAAGAGGAAGAAGTTTACAAGGAATCATTTAGAAGAGTTTCAAATATCAACTGATTGAATCCATGAATCTGAAAACGTGTTTGTGAGTGAAATCAGAATCAGAATCAGAATACTTTATTAATCCCGAAGGAAACTAGGGTTACAGCAGGCAGCACGCTAATGGCGCATGCACACTTACAAAGGAACCTTCTGACCAACTTTACAGAAACATCACATTAGGGAGACATGTCAGAGAGGTCGGTTGATAGGAAAAAAACAACGAAAATACATAACACGAGGTAAGAGGAGGAGAAAAAAAACTCCACTCAGACTGAGCTCCTAGTGGGAGAACAGTTTGTTAACAGAAAAAAAACACCTCAGCACAAAAAGCACATGACTATCAATACACCATAGAAACACAAGACAAGCAACAGGGGCGGGTAAAGGGTACACCGGCACTGTCTACACAGAGCCGGTGTGGACAGCGCATCCGGTCCTGCAGCATGTCTGCGCTGGTCCAGTCGACTGCCATCTTCCCCGGTAGGGCACAAGCATCGAAGGCGTTTGGAAAGGGAGGGGGGATCAGTGTGTGCATATCAGTGTATGTGTGTGTGTGTGTGTGTGTCCAGAGTTCAGCTGAGACAGTGTCCTTCGCCCCGCCAGGCTGAGTAAACAGTCTTCCAGCCAACCCAGGTGGCCTTGCATGGAATGGGAAGAACAGTCTAAACACAGTCATTATCAGGGTGTTTTGTTCAGCTCCAGCCTTGAGGCCGCAGCTGGCGCCAAAGGGGTATCCGCATGAAGTGATGGTGGTTTTTACTTTAGTGCGAACAACTCATATGAATTTCAAAGCTGTTCTAACAGTCCAACACTGGTCTCTCAATCTCCTGTTGGAGAGCCGTGAGCTTTCTATGATGTTATCCAAACTTACGTTCCGTGACGTTGTCATTCTTTTTGCTCAAAGAGCCGATTCTGAGAACTCACGTCTGCAGTGCACTTCCCCAAGATGTGGTCGAATTTGCGCTCAAAGGTGTTATTCGAGCTAGCCCCTCCAGATGTAATCCAGTTTTTCACTCAGAGGTCTTGTTCTGAGTATTTACAGCAGCTGTAGCCTCTCCAAGATCTTCTCCGTGCTGCACTCAATGAGCCCATTTTAAGAAACTCACGCCTCGTCCCATCATTTCAATCCCAGCGGGCAGCCTTGTGGGGGTTTGAACAGCCGGTTCCGCTTTCTTAATTCTTCGATAAGCCAGGGCCAAGCCAGCTCCGATCAGCAAGAACCCTGTTATCATGATTCCGAATAGGTAGATATCTTCAGCAGTCAGGCTCACCCAAGCCCAGACTTCTCGTTGACAAGGGGTGTCAATTGCATTCAGAGACCAGTTGATCAAATCCATAATTCCTCTTTTAGGTTTTAGAGAACAGACTGTGAGAGAGTGTTCCAGGGAAAAGTAAGTAAAAACACAAGACAAGACAAGGACATACGAAGCTAAGCAGGGAAGATAAGGGCAGGAGAGGAGAAAAGTGCGACCACCTTCACTGAGAGCCAAGAGACAAAAAAAAAAAAAAAGAGAGACAGACATGTACAGACTGAACTATCTGTTCAAGAGTCAGAGTGTTTATCTAACAGGAGGACACTCTTTACACACCACTCAGCACAGGGACACTGAGGAACCTCGGTAGACTGTAAACCCAGGATAAAGAGTTTGAGTGAATCTGGTGTTGAAGATGTGGAGGTGGATCAGAGTGTCAGAGGAGACTCTGTAGAAGGACAGAGTGCCAGCAGGAAAGTCCACATACACTGCTACTCTGTAAGTGACAGAGGAGGAGGAGGAGATGGATATTTGTCTTTTATTATGCCAGACATAGCAAGGACCATCATCAGAGAACTCAAGATTCCAGGACTGATCATTGAGTCCAAAAACAAAATCGTTACTGTCTCCTTTCCTTCTGATTCTTCTGTAACTCACTGATATACAAATGTCTCCTCTCCACTCGACCTCCCAGTAACAGCGACCAGTCAGACCATTTCTACACAGCAGCTGAGGATGAAAACCAAATCTGTATGGATGATCAGGATATGACTGAACCTCCTCCACATGTGTCACCTTTGTGTTGTTGTCAGACAGTTGGAGGTTTGTGTTCACTGTGTTTGTGTCGATTGTGAGTTGACAGGAATCTGATGGAGAGAACAAACACAATCCAGCTGCAGTTATTGATCCATCATCTGTTCATTGATTGACACTTTGATGATGACTCCTGACATCAGAATGATGAAGATGGTTGAATGTGTGCTGCTTTGTTTTCATGAATCACATTAAAAACACACTTACACTTCCTCAGACCTGGTCTCAACCATTGGACTCCAGCAGACTCCAACCTGAGAGGAGGAGGGGGGTCAGAGCAGCACAGTCAGCATGCACACATGGACATTACATGGCTCTCATACACACACTGTTACACACTGATAAAGGAACAGTCCAATATTCTCACAATTTAACTTGAATCCGTATGTGGATCAAACTGCTCATGACTGATCCTGGATCTGTCAGCACACCACTCCATTGAATGAAATATGTCTTGATGAATGCTCAATCATCCAGGTAAATAGATCCCAAAAGGTTGATTCTGTTCATCTAGACATAACATTTTCAGTAGTAGAAGCGTTTTTTCACTCATCCAAAGTGACTTCTTCAGTCTCAGCTGACTACAGGTTTCCCCAATCTTATAAACAGTACATTTGCACAATAACTGAAACCAACCCACTGAATGAATAATGGACTGTGAGGTCAGTTCCTTGATCATTAATATAAAAATTGTCATGACCATTGATCAACAACTACTGAACAAAGCCCACTGATCAATTCAATTCAATTTATTTATATAGCACCAAATCACAACAAAAGTCACCTCAAGGCGCTTCATAGATACAGAGAAAAACCCAACAATCATATGACCCCCTATGAGCAAGCACTTTGGCGTCAGTGGCAAGGAAAAACTCCCTTTTAACAGGAAGAAACCTCCGGCAGAACCAGGCTAAGGGAGGGGCAGGGCCATCTGCTGTGATTGGTTGGGGTGAGAGAGGAAGAAAGGATAAAGACATGCTGTGAAAGAGAGACAGAGGTAATAACAGGTATGACTCAATGCAGAGAGGTCTATTAACACATAGTGAGTGAGAAAGGTGACTGGAAAGGAAAAACTAAATGCATCATGGGAATCCCCGGCAGCCTACGTCTATTGCAGCATAACTAAGGGAGGATTCAGGGTCACCTGGTCCAGCCCTAACTATATGCTTTAGCAAAAAGGAAAGTTTGAAGCCTAATCTTAAAAGTAGAGATAGTGTCTGTCTCCTGAATCCAAACTGGAAGCTGGTTCCACAGAAGAGGGGCCTGAAAACTGAAGACTCTGCCTCCCGTTCTACTTTTAAATACTCTAGGAACAACAAGTAAATGGTAAATATCCTGTATTTATATAGCGCTTTACTAGTCCCTAAGGACCCCAAAGCGCTTTACATATCCAGTCATCCACCCATTCACACACTGGTGATGGCAAGCTACATTGTAGCCACAGCCACCCTGGGGCGCACTGACAGAGGTGAGGCTGCCGGACACTGGCGCCACCGGGCCCTCTGACCACCACCAGTAGGCAACGGGTGAAGTGTCTTGCCCAAGGACACAACGACCGAGACTGTCCAAGCCGGGGCTTGAACCAGCAACCTTCCGATTACAAGGCGAACTCCCAACTCTTGAGCCCTGTAGGCCTGCAGTGCGAAAGCGACGTGCTCTAATAGGGTGATATCTTACTACAAGGTCATTAAGATAAGATGGGGCCTGATTATTTAAGACCTTGTTTGTGAGGAGCAGGATTTTGAATTCAATTCTGGATTTAACAGGAAGCCAATGAAGGGAAGCCAAAACGGGAGAAATCTGCTCTGTCTTTCTAGTCCCTGTCAGGACTCTTGCTGCAGCATTTTGGATCAGCTGAAGGCTTTTCAGTGAGTTTTTTGGACATCCTGATAATAATGAATTGCAGTAGTCCAGCCTTGAAGTAATAAATGCATGAACTAGTGTTTCAGCGTCACTCTGAGACAGGATATTTCTAACCTTAGAGATCTTGCGCAAATGGAAGAAAGCAGTCTTACATATTTGTTTAATATGTGCGTTGAAGGACATGTCCTGGTCAAAAATGACTCCAAGGTTCCTCACAGCATTACTAGAGGCCAAGGTAATGCCATCCAGAGTAAGAATCTGGTTAGATACCATATTTCTAAGATTTTCAGGGCCGAGTACAATAACCTCAGTTTGATCTGAATTAAGACCTGGCATGGCTGGCAGTTCAGTCCTGGTGCCGTGCTTATCTCACCACCCTCTGCAGAGCTTTGCGGTCCAGAGCATTAAGACTGCCGTACCAAGTGGTGATGCAGCTAGTCAGAATACTTTCAATGGTGCATCGATAAAAGTTTGTTTCTGGGGTTCATGCCGAAACTTCTCAGGAGCCACAGGAAGAAGAGCTGCTGTCTTGCTGCTTTTGTGATCACACCAACATGGTGTGACCAGCTGACTCTCTCCACCTCTGCTCCTTCGATGTGGATGGAGGTGTGGCCTCCTCTCTGCAGTCTCCTGTAATCCACGATGAGCTCCTGGGTTTTGCTGACGTTAAGCAGCAGGTTGTTGTCGCGGCTCCATGATGTCAGGGCTCTCACCTCTGCCCTGTATGCTGTCTCATCTCCATCAGAAATGCAGCCGATGATGGTGGTGTCGTCTGCAAATTTGATGATGGTGTTTGAGCTGTGTGTTGCTGTACAGTCGTGGGTGAACAGGGTGTACAGCAGGGCGATGTGTGCTCAAAGTAACTTGCCCAACACTGGTCATTACTAGTTAACGTTAAAGGGATGGTTGGCTCAACAGAGCTCTGACTGTTTGTCAGCCTTGCTACAGTGCTGAAGAGAAACCTGGGGTCTTTCTTATTTTCTTCAATCAGTGATGAATAGTAAGATGTTCTGGCTTTGCAGAGGGCTTTCTTATAAAGCAACAAACTATTTCTGCAGGCTAACTGATCATCTTCTAAGTTTGTGACACGCCATTTCCTCTCCAGCTTACGAGAAATCTGCTTTAGGCTACATGTTTGAGAATTATACCACGGAGTCAGGTACTTCTGATTTGAGGCCTTAGTTTTCACCATAGCAACAGTATACAGAGTCGTACGTAGTGAGGAGGTGAAATTATTAACAAGATAATCAACCTCTGTTGGAGTAGTGTTCAGATAGCTGCTCTGCTCTGTGTTGGTACAGGGCATTGAAGATGATAACAGTGGGTGGATTATATTCTTAAACTTAGTTACAGTGCTTTCAGAAAGACATCTACTTTGATAATGTCTACTCCCCACTGCTGTGTAATCAATTATTGTAAATGTAAATGTTATCAGGAAATGATCAGACAGCAGAGGGTTTTCAGGAAACACTGTTAAATGTTCAGTTTCTATCCCTTATGTTAAAACAAGATCTAGAGTGTGATTAAAGTGGTGGGTGGGTTCTTTTACATGTTGAAAGAAGCCAGTTGAGTCTAATAACAGATTAAATGCCATGTTGAGGCTGTCATTTTTAGCATCTACATTAATGTTAAAATCACCCACAATAATTATTTTATCTGAGCTGAGAACTAAATCAGATAAAAAAAATCTGAGAAATCAGACAGAAACTCTGTGTAAGGCCCAGGTGGACGATAGATCATAACAAGTAAGACTGGTTTCTGAGTTTTACAGCTGCCGTGGACAAGGCTAAGCATCAGACTTTCAAATGAATTAAAAGTCTGTCTTGGTTTTTCGTTGATTAATACACCACGTTCCAAATTATTAAGCAAGTTCTGTTTAAGTGTCATAAAGATTAAATAAGTTGTTTTTCCAATTAAACCCATGGATGGAATTGTGTCTCAGGGCTCTTTGGATGACTAAAATCAATCTCAGACACCTTTGATCATTTGTTTGTCAGGTGAGCCCAATTAAAGGAAAAACTACTGAAGAAGGATGTTCCACATTATTAAGCAATATAGGAAGGAAAAATCATCTCTCTACTGCTGAAAAGTGTGAAATAGTTGAATGCCTTGGACATGTAATGAAAACCTTAGATATTTCACGAAAATGTTATGACCATACTGTTAAGAGATTTGTGGCTGAGTCAGAGCACACATGGGTTCATGCAGATAAAGGCACAATGATGAAGGTTTCTGCCAGACAAATACATCAGATTAAGAGAGCAGCTGCTAAAAGGCCATTACAAAGCAGCAAACACATATTTGAAGCTGCTGGTGCCTCTGGAGCCCTGCGAACATGAAGCTGTAGGATCCTCCAGAGACTTGCTGTTGTGCATAAACCTTCTATTTGGCCACCCCTAACCAACGCTCACAAGCAGAAACGGCTGCAGTGGGCCCAGAACTACATGAAGACTAATTTTCACACAGTCTTGGTCACTGATGAGCAGTGTTGGGACTAGCGCGTTACAGTAACATTATTATTGTGGTAACAAGCATGGTAACTAGTTATTATGCCAAAATCAGGAACGCGTTAATCGTTACTGGGATTTAGATAGGCTCGTTATTCGTTACTTCGTGTGATGGCTATCACGGAGCTTCCACAGATTCAGTAACATTAGCATGTGGTGGAGGCCAGCAGGTGGATGAGGGAAAGGGGAGGCAAGAGGAGAGACCCGAAGCGGCCGCCAGTCCGAGCGTCAGGTGAACTGAACTTCAGGTAACAAGTTATGACCTGCAGTCTATCTGGGTCAGATATAAACCAAGTTTAGGTGGAGTTTATTTTCGTTATGCTGACTTTTTCGTACTGCGTACTAGCTAGCATGACGGGGTTTCTATACAGCTGGGTGGGTGCTATGATGTTTTTTTATGATGTATGAATTATTAGAGTTGCCAACTGTCCCGTAAAAAACGGAATCGTTCCGTATTCAGAGAAAATATTGCGCGTTTTTTATTGAGGTGAAAAGGAACACAGTTTGTCCCAGACTTCAGCTACAATGAAAAAGACACAAAGCTGGAGTTATTCTGTCTTTATGCTTTCAGCTGCCTCTTCTTCTCTCATTCTCTCCCCCTGCCTCTCCCGTTTCTACTTCAATCATGAAACTGATCAATGATCAGCTGATCGGCTTTACTCTCTTGTTTGTTTATCGCCCACTTCGCGCCAGAAAGAAGAAACCAGCGGATGTCGCGTTAAACAACAGCAGCACGTTTAAGCTTGATAAGCTGTTGTTAGAATTTATTTAATATTAATTTCTAGTATCAGCTGATGTTTGCTGGAGCCACAGCTGTAAAAGCTGCTGGTTATGATATCGGTTCGGTTATCTGGTGAGAGGGAAACATGAAGATGAAACCAGGAGATGTCCTTACTGAATCATCAGAGCTGAGCAGATGATGGAGAAACAGGTTTACCTTTTAGGTGACATGAATGAATTGAAGGGAAGTTATGAACTGTTTCAGAGAGACAAATAACACCAGGATCCTTTTTTTACGTAGCTGACAGCTGGTAACTGTGCAGGGGCGGGTCTAGCAAAATTTTGCCAGGGGGGCCAGGTAGGGCATTAACAGGGAAAGGGGGGCACAAAGAAATGTCATGGTCCTGGGTCCTTTTGACCCAGCGTTTTGTGTTTTCTATTAGTGTGATTGTTGGTTCTGTTCTTCCTCTGTTTAGTGTTTACTCTGTTCTGCCCGTGTGTTCCTGTATCAAGTCCGCGTTTCTTAGTCTGTGTCTACGTCTACGTTTCTGGTTTGTTTTGTTAGCTTTGCCCAGTTTAGGTTCCAATTTCATGTTCCCGCGCCATTGCTGTTTGTATTTTCTTTTGTTAAATAAATACTCACCTGCACCAGAGCTGCCGCATTTTGGATCCTATCTTCAACCCCACACGTCTGCCACACCGCACGTAGGCTAGAATCATGGCCGCGGACAACGACGGTCCAGGCGTGGGATTTCTTTCGTGGAAATATGCACATTATTTGTTCCCTTCTATTGGTAGGTGGCACAGTGCACTTGTGGCAAGTAAGCAAGCTAGTAGACTGGCAATCTTGCTGGGTATCCAGTTACGGAAGCAAGACATTAACAAGAGAATTCTGAGTAAAACCAAAGTTACTTTCCCTAGTAACTAGTTACTTTGACAGTAACGAGTAACTTGAAGTAACTGAGTTACTTTTGATAGAAGTAACTAGTAACGTAACTAAGTTACTAATTTAAAGTAACTTACCCAACACTGCTGATGAGTGCAGTGCAACCCTGGATGGTCCAGATGGATGCAGTGGTGGAAGGTTGGTGGACAGCCACCATGTCCCATCAAGGTTTTGTCATCAGCAAGGAGGCGGTGGAGTCATGTTTTGAGCCGGAATCACGTGGAGAGAGCTGGTCAGCCCCTTTAGGGTCCCTGAAGGTGTGAAAATGACCTCTGCAAAGTATGTGGAGTTTCTGACTGACCATTTTCTTCCATGTTAGAAAGAGAAGAACTGTGCCTTCTGCAACACAATCATCTTCATGCAAGACAATGGGCCATCTCATGCTACAAGGAATACCTCTGCATCATTGGCTGCTATCGGCATAAAAGGAGAGGAACTCATGGTGTGGTCCCCATTCTTCCCTGCCTTCAATCCTATTGAGAACCTTTGGAGCATGCTCAAGCAAAAGAATATGAGGGTGGGAGGCAGTTCACATCCAAACAGCAGTTCTGGGAGGTTATTCTGACATCCTGCAAAGACATTCAAGTAGAAACTTTCCAAAAAGTTCCATGGATGAAAAAATTGTAAAGCTGCTATCAAATAAGGGGTCCTATGTTACTATGTAACTTGACCTGTTAAGATGTTTTTGATTGAAATAGTTTTTGATGCCAGTGAAATTGATCTACTAATGCTGCAAATTTAACAAATGACCAGAAATTGCTGCCACACCGCCCCCTCGGCCTGTGCTTCGAGGTTTCTGGTAATTAGAATGACTTGGGGGTGTTGATTCATATTCTGCCCTCACTGCTACACTGGATACAGTTATGCAGATAGATAAACTCCTCGACAACTGACAGGTGTATCGTCCCTTTTATTGACGCTGCCTTCAATTATCAACAGAGTGAAACTACAAACAGAAGAAAATAAGCAATATTCAGTCTATATATTCACACGATAATGCAAATCAGTTGACTAAACTAGCTAACATTGGAAAGAAAGTAAATCTGAATACAGTACACCTTTAACCATAAAAGTGCATAAATAATAGCAAATATAGTTGCATTAACTCTTGTTCAACTTAAATACTCACAAGCGATGTTCTCTGTAAAACAACGAAGAGGATGGATGCAGATGTTTATCCGAACAACATGCTGAGTCAGTCTTTTCTCAAAGTGTGCTGCATTACTAACTCTACAGCTAACAAACAAATCTTGGCATGAAAGAACTGTAGTGACTCTTGCTGGTGGGAAGAAGAACTACACCAGCACACTCCCCTTCTGACATCTATTGGATGTCATCACCATCTTTAAGGATCAATGTCTCTATTAGTATTTCGCAGCAGGAGTACAGTCTCTGTCACTGGCCTTAAGAAGGTTTTAGATGTTCCTCCAGAAGTGACCTTTACCTCAATCTTTCTGACATGTCCGTCTTGGCTAGGAAAGGTCTCAACAACCACCCCCATGGGCCAGTGGTTTCTTTTAGCTCGACTGTCCTTTAGAAGAACTAGATCTCCCCTTTGAAGAATTTGACTCACAGATTGCCATTTTCTTTGCTCTTGGAGTGTCGGCAGGTACTGTGTTTTCCAACGGTAACAGAAGACATTTGAAAGATGTTGCACTTGTCTCCATTGGCGTCCGAACAAATCTTTATTGTCAAAGTGTCCGGGTGGTGTAGGTGGTAATCCAGTTTTCTGCGTAAGGAGGGTAGCAGGCATAAGAAGAAAGGAGCAATCTGGATCTGACGAGACTGGTAGTAGCGGTCGAGAGTTTACAATAGCGGTTACCTCTGCTAGAAGAGTAACGAGAACCTCATGGGTCAACAGACGAACTGGGTTGACAGTTAGCATAGAGTCCAGTATGCGCTTCACGATGCCGATCATGCGCTCCCAACTTCCTCATATGAGAACTATGAGGAGGGATGAAGATCCATGTGCATTCATTCTTGGATAAAAAGTCTTGAATTTCCTGGTTGTCACAGTGTTTTGGAGTTATTCCGAGCTCCTTGCACGCTCCCAGAAAGTTGGTCCCACAGTCAGACCTCAGCTGCTTTACTGGTCCTCGGATAGAGATGAATCGTCTCAGAGCATTGATAAAACTAGACGACTCCATCGTCTCGATGACCTCAACATGAATGGCCCTGATGCCCAAGCAGGTGAAGATGATGGCCCAGCGTTTGCTGCTAGCAAGGCCTCCTCTTGTTCTCCGAGAGTTTATTGTCCACGGTCCAAAGACGTCAACTCTGACATAAGTAAATGGGGGGCAGACTGTCACACGATCGATGGGTAAGTCTGACATTTTTTGCGTTTCTGTGTTCCACCTGAGCTTGCGGCAAATTACACAGTGGTGGATGACTGAACTGATGCTCCGTTTCCCACCAACAATCCAGAAGCCAGCGGATCTCATGGCTCCCTCTGTGAAATGGCGCCCCTGGTGCTGCACCTGTTGGTGGTAGTGTCAGATTAGTAGAGTAGTTAAACGGTGGTTGCCTGGGATGATAATGGGGTGTGCTTCATCGCTTTCCATGCTGGCTTGTGAAAGGCGACCACCAACCCTGAGACAGTCTGCATTGTCTTTGAAAGGAGAGAGTTTTCTGAGAAGGCTCTGTTTTGGAATGTCTTTTTGGGTTGAAGACACGTGATGATGTCAGGATAAACCTCGTGTTGAAGACCACTCAGAACAACGCTCTTTGCCTTACTGTAATCTTCTGGACTAAGACTTTTGCAGATATGCCAGCCATGACACTTTTTTGGGGACGTGCTGTTCCTGTAACACCTTGCAATATGAATGAGCCTTGCTATTGCTCTCAACAGTGACCCCCAAGTAGAGAAAGACGCAAATTGTCTCGTTTCGAGGAAAGAAGCTGCGACATTGGTTGAAAGTGATGTCACTGTTGGACGGATCTCAGGATCTGATTCAGGATTGACTAGTTCAAAGGTATGTTTAGTCACTTCAGGGGTTGATCTCAGTAGGTAATCTGGTCCTTTGAGCCATGTGCTTGATGAGAGTGCACTAGCTGGGATTGATCTTGAAGCTATGTCGGCCGGGTTAAGCTCTGTTGGAACGTAGTTCCACTGCTCTGGGTTGGACGATTTTCGAATCCTCTGTACACGATTGCATACGTAGACGTAGAATCGTCTGGATTCATTCTGTATGTATCCAAGTACCACTCTGCTGTCTGTGAAAAATCTTGTAGAATGGAAGGGAACATCAATTTCCTCTGTGATAATGTCAGCAATCTCGACAGCAAGAACAGCTGCACATAGCTCGAGCCTGGGGATTGTTATTTCTTGCCGCGGTGCGAGTTTTGCTTTGCCAAACATGAATCCCAGTTCATTGTTGCCTTCTGAGTCTGTTAGCTTGACATAGGCTACTGCAGCGATAGCTTTCGTAGACGCGTCACAGAATATACAGAGCTCCCTTTTTTCTGCACCACTGAAGGATATAGAGGTGTACATTCTCGGTATTCTGACTTCTTCGAGAAGTTTCAGGGACTCTTTCCATGCACTCCACTCTTGGAGCAACTTTTCTGGGAGTGGATCATCCCATTGACATATGTCTGTGGAAAGTTCTCTAAGGAGAGCTCTGCCTTTGATGCTGACCGGAGCTGCAAACCCGAGAGGGTCAAACAGACTGTTGACGACTGAAAGTACCCCTCTGCGGGTATAGGGCTTCTCAGCAGTGGACACTTGAAACGTGAATTTGTCTGTTGCAATGTCCCAGCTTATTCCAAGGCTTCTTTGCATAGGTGGAATGTCAGCTCCTAGGTCGAGGTCTTTTAGACCCTTGGCTAGATCGTTTTTGTGGAATGCCTTCATTACATTCACCTCATTGGATGCAATCTTGTTTAGCCTCAGATTAGATGAAGCCAGAGTGTCTTGAGCATTTTGCATAACAGCAATGGCATCAGTACTTGATTGGAAGGAGGCGAGACAATCATCTACGTAAAAATGTCGTTCCACCAGATGTTGCGTGGTGATGCCTTGCTTGTCTCGGTCCTCTGATGCCCTTCTGAGTCCGTAAGTTGCAACCACAGGCGACGGGCTGTTGACAAAGACATGTACGGTCATTCTGTATTCCACGATCGGTTGATCCATGTCATTGTTTTGGTGCCAGAGGAATCTCAAAAAGTTCCGGTGGTCCTCCCTGACCACGAAGCAATGGAACATTTGTTTGATATCGGCTGTGACTGCCACCTTTTCTTCACGGAGTCGCATCAACACACCCAACAAGCTATTGTTGAGGTTGGGCCCAGTAAGAAGAACATCGTTGAGGGATACTCCATTGTGTTGTGCACTTGAGTCGAAGACAATGCGTATTTGTTCCGGTTTGCACGGGTGGTACACTCCGAAGAAGGGGAGGTACCAGCACTCTTCTTCTTTAGTGAGTGGTGGCGCTATCTCAGCGTGGCCATTGTCAAACAAAGTTTGCATAAAGTCTGTAAACTGACCTTTTACCTGAGGGCGTTTGTTCAGCATGTGGCGTGCCGATGTAAGGCATTGCATAGCCTGCCGCTTATTGTTCGGCAGCCGTGGCCTGGGTGAACGAAAAGGTAGTGGCGCGACCCAACTGTTAGCACTGTCCTGGTAGACTTCCTTATCCATTATCTGTAGGAAGGCCCTTTCCTCCTGTGAGTAGCCGAGGCTCTCGTCCAAACTTGTTTGTTTGAAAACTGTTTCTCCAATTGAAGAGTGCTTTGTTCGCATTGGGGAGTTGACCTTGTTGTAGCCTTGCGAGTTGAAACTTTCCTTTACCTGAATGGCATTTTTGCATGGAAGGAAGTGACTTGGACGACCATTGTCTAAGATGTTTGTTTTGAAAATGTTAGCACGCACAGGTTTGTGAGCTCCACCCAGGCAAACGTTGCCAATGATCACCCATCCAATAGCTAGCTTCTGTGCAAATGGCGCGTTTGGAGGCCCATTGCGCTGGTCGAGAACTTTGTGTGCTTGAATAACGTCCCTTCCAATGAGCAGCAGGATCTGAGCGCTCTGGTCGAGAGCCGGGATTTCAGTTGCGATTTCCTGAAGGTGGGTGTGGTTTCGAGTAGCTTCAGCTGTGGGAATCTCACTGCGATTGTCGGGTAGCATATCACACTCAATAAGTGTCTGGAGCTCAAGACGTGACGTGCAATCTGCCGATTCCACAATGAAGTTAAAAGCTCTCCTCCCTGTCACTTCCTCCAATCCAGCACAGGTTCTCAATTTATATGGAAAGGAGTTCCTGGTGACGCCAAATGTGTCAAAAACCAATGATTTTGCGAGTGACCTGTTGCTTTGGTCGTCTAGGATGGCATAGGCCTTAAGTTTCTTTTCAGGTGAGTTCTTTGCGTATATGAACGAGGCAGATCTTGGCACATGAGTGACTTTCAAATTCACTTCCACAGACTTGTGTGCATGTCAAGATAGCTGTGGGCCGTGCTGCATTGCGCGCCCCGCCGTCAACTGTTACGGGCTCTGCAATAGTAGTTGTCGCAGTAGTCGTTGGTGCCAGTCCCGGATGAAGAGCTGTAATGTGTAATTTTGAATCACATTCTGTACAATGTATTTCTGACTTACATGTCTTTGCCTGGTGGTTTGTAGAAGCACAGCATTTGAAGCATATCATGTTTTTCTTGAGATAGGCCTTTCGCTCCTCCAGTGGCATTTCCCTGAATGCTCTGCATTTTTTGAGAGCATGAGGTCTTTTGTGGATAGGACATTCCTTATTTGGGTCCTCAATGTTTGTAGGAGTTGATTTCGGCTCCGTACTGACAACTTCGGTTCTGATGACGGAGATAGGTTCTCTTTTAGCGTGTTTTTCGTAAAGTTTATTTGTCTTTGAAAGGGCAGGAGGAGGCGGCACAGACTGCCTAAAGCTAGGGTCGTTGCGCATTTTTGCTTCTCTACTGATGAAGGCCACAAATGCAGAGAATGGTGGAAATGACACACAATGGTCCTCTTTGTATTTAGAACCATAGTTCATCCATTTTTCTTGCATAGCATAGGGGCGTTTTTCCACCGCTGGATTAATGCCTCTCGCTGTATCGAGGTAGAGTAGACCTGGAATGTAACCTTCACTCTTTGCGGCATCTATTTCTAGGAGCAGGTCCTGTAGTTCTCTCAACAGTTGTGGATCTTTGTATGAGATTTTTGGGAAACGGTCCAATCTGTCGAGCAGTGCATTCTCTATAGCTTCGGGGGAGCCGTAGCACTCATTTAATCTTTCCCACACCTTAGCAAGTCCTTCAGAGGGATTGTTAATATGCACAGCTCTTAAACGATATGCATATTGCACTGATTCTGTGCCGAGCCATTTAATCAGCAAATCCAGTTCCTCACTGGCCGTTAGGCTTAAGTCACAAATCGCGTTCTCAAACGAAGATTTCCATCCCCAGTAATCTCCTGCCTTGTCACTGAACCTTCGGAGGCCACCGGTGAGTAAGTCGCGTCTTGCAAGAAACCTGGCTATGTCAGAAATGTTTCCTTGTTGCATGCTCACCTTATGTTCAAATCTCGGTGAAGTACCTGGTGACGTTTTCTGCATTAATTTCGGAGACTGGGAAATGTTTTCTCCTTTGTCAGTACTCAGAGGTTGAAAGACATATTCCTTTAAGGTGTCCGACCTGGTTGGCTCTTGTTTTGGCGTGAGCAATGTGACGTTTGGTGCAGGCATTGAATTATACTCGGTATGGCCAATTGGGCTTGTGCTGTCTTTGATGATGAGCTGGTCTTTCACATAGTTAAAGGTGCGTTCCAAAGAGTCAACCCTTTGAGGTACTCGCACGTGTTCTTCTTCAAGATCATTGACTGCTGTTTCAAAAACTATTGCTTCGGCGTGTGCCGCTTCCGCATCACGTTCTTGTTGGAGGGCTTGTAATGTGACCTCTAGACGTGTTTCCTCTACTTTAAGCTCTGCTTTCTTAACTTGCATTTCGATTTCCTTTTTAGCATATTCAGCTCGTTTGCGTGCTGCTTCAGCTTTGGCTCGAGCGTTTAGGGCGGCCATACTGGCAGATGACCTACTTGTAGCTTTTGACCCATATGATTTCTCTGAATGGAGAGATGATGCTTTATCTTGTCTTGCTTCAGACATGGTTGATGTAGCTGAGATGACGTAACATTCAAAGGTTGTCTTGTAGAAGGACGCTTTTTCACTATTCTGCCCTCACTGCTACACTGGATACAGTTATGCAGATAGATAAACTCCAAACAGAAGAAAATAAGCAATATTCAGTCTATATATTCACACGATAATGCAAATCAGTTGACTAAACTAGCTAACATTGGAAAGAAAGTAAATCTGAATACAGTACACCTTTAACCATAAATGTGCATAAATAATAGCAAATATAGTTGCATTAACTCTTGTTCAACTTAAATACTCACAAGCGATGCTTTCTCTAAAACAACGAAGAGGATGGATGCAGATGTTTATCCGAGCAACATGCTGAGTCAGTCTTTTCTCAAAGTGTGCTGCATTACTAACTCTACAGCTAATAACAAACAAATCTTGGCATGAAAGAACTGTAGTGACTCTTGCTGGTGGGAAGAAAAACTACACAAGCACAATTCATTTAAACTAACATAATCATCATACTTTAACCAGGTTTCTGTAAGGCAGAGTAAATCGATTTGTTGATCAATTATTAAGTCATGTACTAACAGAGACTTGGACGAGAGAGACCTAATATTTAATAATCCACATTTCACTGTTTTACTCTTCGGTTCAGATGTGGATACTGTATCGTTCTTTCTTTGTAATTGTTTATGTTTAAGTTGTTTGTTGCTGGTTTTTAGTTTGTTTTTGTCTGTTTGGGAACTGACACAGTCTCTATGGAGATGGGATTTTGGGGGGATAACAGGTGGAGAGAAGCTGCAGAGAGGCGTGTAAGACTGCAACTCTGCTTCCTGGTCCCAACTCTGGATAGTCATATTTTTAATAAATTTGTCCATATTTATAGAAATGAGAGCTGCTCCATCCAAAGTGGGATGGATGCCGTCTCTCCTAACAAGACCAGGTTTCCTCCAGAAGGTTTGCCAATTATCTATGAAGCCCACATCGTTTTTTGGACACCACTCAGACAGCCAGCAATTTAAGGAGAACATGCGGCTAAACATGTCACTCCTGGTCTGATTCGGGAGGGGACCAGAGAAAACTACAGAGTCCGACATCGTTTTGGCAAAGTTACACACTGATTCAATATTGATTTTAGTGACCTCCAATTGGTGTAACCGGGTGTCATTACTGCCGATGTGAATTATGATTTTACTGAATTTACGTTTACCCTTAGCCAGCAGTTTTAAATTTCCTTCAATGTCGCCTGCTCTGGCCCCTGGAAGACAATTGACTATGGTTGCCGGTGTCTCTAGCTTCACATGTCTGAGAACAGAATCACCAATTACCAGAGTTTGACCCCCGGCAGGTGTGTCACTGAGTGGGGAAAAACGGTTAGACACATGAACAGGTTGTGGTGGCTTCTTTTTAAGACTATGCTTCCTCTTTAGAGCTGCAAATGTAATGCAAAGTTATTTAAGGACTAGTTTTATTGCAATGGATGAGTTTACTGACTGACGCGCAGAAGAAGTAGTTCTTTATGGAGCCTAGATGGTGTGAATAATGAGACCAAAAACTGCAATATCTTGTACCAAAAATATATTGAATAAATGGGGGAAAGGGGAAGTGGAACAAAATAATTAATGCAACACACAACATAAACAAATGCCCACAATTAATTAAAAAATTAATTGCTGTGATTTTCTGTGCAAGAGTCCTTTTGTTAAGAGTCCTTTTTGGTCCTTTTCTTTTTAAAGTTCACTTTTAAGGTATTCCTCCTTAGGGTGCAGCTTCATACAATGGGGAAATATGTCCGTAATCCAAAGACGGCAACGTGGGGGGAAAAACAAAGAATGGTCCTACCGGCTCGCCACTTCAATATGAAGAAGATCAGTTCAAAGGGGGGAAAAAAAACCTGACCTGTAGGTCAGAAGAATGTCCATTAACACATCTAGTTCGATTCAGGTTACCGGTAATCAAATACATTTTTCTGCAGTTCTATGTAACAATGCAAATCATGAATCATGAATCATCATCATAATCATCATCCACCAATGTACAACAGTTAAATTATTAATTATTATTAATCATTATTAATCATCTTGGCTATGTAGCTTAATCTATACATTCCAGTAGCGTTCGCTACAACCACATACAAAATCAACAATAAAGAAAAACAACTGTCTAACAGACAGCATAGCCGGATTCAAGGCAACACATAACAATAATCATTCAATCTCACTTTGTTCCAAAATAAGCCCATTAAAGTGCTTAAGTAAATAAAAGTGTTCAAAAACAGCGGTTTTAGAACTGGAGTTCTGCTCGCGGTGGGAACGCCGCCGAACAAAGTCATTTTTTAATCGCGAAAACGATCGACTGCTTACTGACAACCAAAAGGTTGTTTTTGGTAGATATTAAGGACACTTACCGCTGAGGTGAAATGAGTTTATAGATGAATTGAGGGGAGAAAACGCCTTGTTTTCCAATGCCGTTCTAAACGCCATAAGCTTACAGCCACAGCAGGAGTCGAACCCGGAAGTATCCCTCCACAGCCGGTTTTCAGAGTTGCCGCGACGTGGAAGGAGCCAATCAGGAGAGGGACCTCAAATCAGCTGACGTGGGTCATGTGACAGGGAGTAGTTGATATGGGTTACACAAATATGCTACATTTGTTACAAGTACCACTACTGCTAAAGGAGGCTGAGGAGTAACTAAACATCTGACACAATGAGCAGGAAAGTGCAGGAGGGACAGGTGAAGAGGCCATGGTGCCAGCACGTCGGCTATGAGCTAAGCAAAGCTAGTGAAGATTATACTACGAAAAAAGAATGTATCTAAAAGTTTTTAATTACACTGCTAAGCTGATAAGCTACTCAAAAACACCACTGTGTTTGAGCAGGAACAGGAAGTGATAATCTACCGCAGAGAGAGCGAACACCAAGTAACAGCGCCACCAAGAGTCAGGGAAGTCAATTAGAGGCCTTATAAGAAACAACTGCGTTTCACTACCACACAGAAGCATTTGGTATTCTTTCCCTGACCAAGGTGGCCGAGAGCGTTAGGTGGCTAAGCAGCAGAGCGGTTTGATTTCTGCAAGAGAGTTGCTCATTTTAGTATTGCCCTGTGGTAAGTGGGATGCGTTTGCTATAACATGGCATATAGTAGGGTGGACCTTGACGACTGCTTCCCTCTGTTTTGTTATAGGATCATGCCACACTGCTGCTGTCTTGTTGTAGCCTTGTTGTTATTTTACAATTATTTATGGACTGGCCTTGACTGGCTCCTTGTTTTACGGTCTTTTTACTCTGAATTGTTTGTTGTATTTTAATCATGCTTTCATAAGGAATTGTATCTTAGCTACCTGGAGGGCTCTTCAACTGGTGGGGGAGGTTGTTACAGCTTGCAGGAGGTCTCCTCTCTCCAGGAACTCACTCTGCAGGTGGGGGAGATATAGGAGAGGTGGAGGATAGTGGTGGGCGGATCGATCCAAATATCGATAGTATCGATCCCAAGTCGGGATCGGTATCGGATCGATACTAGCCTGGTTAGATCGATTCTTTATTTTGAGTTCTGCTTGTTTGCTATGCTGTGCTTTCGGCAAAAACAAAACAGCCAGGTCGCTGGACTCGTCGCTCTGTGTCAGCGGAGAGCAGGCACACTTTGCTCCCCCCCCCCCCCCAATGTTTCGGTGTTGTGCTGACACGTCACGTGACTTAGACACTTTGGGGGTTATTAAGTTGTTTACATATTAATTATATTTTTACCAATTGTTTTTGTTGTTGAGAATTTTAATTGTCATTTTTGTATTATAATTTATCAACAGTATTTGTTTTAATTTGTTTACTGGTTTGCGTGCACTTAAGATTAAAAAAAAAAAAAAAAAGATCGCCACCACGGCAGACCCGATGGCATTTTCATGCTTCGCAGGATCATTGATTCTTACAATAATCACACGGTAGCTGTAACAGTACATTCAACGGCTGCAGCTCTCGCGCTGGCAGCCGTACACATCACCACCACCAAACCTGAAGCGGCATCGCAGAACACGCCCTGCCACATACACCCATCGCCCGCTTCACCCCAACCCGCGAGCAGGCAAGGGAATCGGACCAGACCATCGGGGCCCCATGCCCCGGCTCACTCTGGCGGTCGCCCGCGCCTCCAGCGGTCACCCGCGCCTCCAGCGGCCTGATGGCCACCCATATGGCAAGCAGCGGCGGTGCAGCAGGAGTGGAAGTGAGCCAGGGCTCAGAGGCAGCTGAGCAGACGGCCGGCACGCAGGCTGCATGGTCCTGCGTGCCGAAGCGGACAGCATGCTGCCCTCAGGCAGGACCCCCGCGCACCTCGCGCACCTCAACCTCCATATCCAGCTTGGCAGGTCCCGCTGGCGCGCCACTCTCCGGCTCACCCCGAACCGCGCACTGTCCACCCTTACATTGATCACCCGGTTGCTGTAACAGTAGCCTACATTCAACAGCTGCAGCCTTCCTGCTGCCAGCTGTACACATCAACACCAAAAACAACAACAGCAGAAGCAGCGCACAGGTTTTAAGCCGGTGAGGCATCATTGTAGATGCAGTGCCTCCTCTCGCTGCCTTTTATTGAGAAACAGTTCACACAAAACACATCACAGCAAAGCAACGCCCACATGGTTCTACAGTGGGGTAAAAAAGTATTTAGTCAGCCACCGATTGTGCAAGTTCCCCCACTTAAAATGATGACAGAGGTCAGTAATTTGCACCAGAGGTACACTTCAACTGTGAGAGACAGAATGTGAAAAAAAAATCCATGAATTCACATGGTAGGATTTGTAAAGAATTTATTCGTAAATCAGGGTGGAAAATAAGTATTTGGTCAATAACAAAAATACAACTCAATACTTTGTAACATAACCTTTGTTGGCAATAACAGAGGTCAAACATTTACTATAGGTCTTTACCAGGTTTGCACACACAGTAGCTGGTATTTTGGCCCATTCCTCCATGCAGATCTTCTCAAGAGCAGTGATGTTTTGGGGCTGTCGCCGAGCAACACGGACTTTCAACTCCCGCCACAGATTTTCTATGGGGTTGAGGTCTGGAGACTGGCTAGGCCACTCCAGGACTTTCAAATGCTTCTTACGGAGCCACTCCTTTGTTGCCCGGGCGGTGTGTTTTGGATCATTGTCATGTTGGAAGACCCAGCCTCTTTTCATCTTCAAAGTTCTCACTGATGGAAGGAGGTTTTGTCTCAAAATCTCACGATACTTGGCCCCATTCATTCTGTCCTTAACACGGATCAGTCGTCCTGTCCCCTTGGCAGAAAAACAGCCCCATAGGATGATGTTTCCACCCCCATGCTTCACAGTAGGTATGGTGTTCTTGGGATGCAACTCAGTATTCTTCTTCCTCCAAACATGACGAGTTGAGTTTATACCAAAAAGTTCTACTTTGGTTTCATCTGACCACATGACTGTAGCGTTTGACCCGATAGACATACGCTGGGGCGATTCTTTTGACAGCAAAAACTTTTTATTTAGTGATGTGGGTTTATTCACAGCCACTCCCGCTCTCTGCAACTGTCACGTCCGCTCTCCCTCCGACTGTCACTGTCAACATAAAAAGACACACAATCAATGTCGGAACCCAGCACACCTGTCGACCCCGCCCCTGCGCCGCCCCGGGAGCTCACTGTGTCACCCCTCCTCTGCAGCTGGCCAGAGACCACACCCACGCCACAATGACATTCTCCCAATCCTCTGCTGTATCATCCATGTGCTCTCTGGCAAACTTCAGACGGGCCTGGACATGCACTGGCTTCAGCAGCGGAACACGTCTGGCACTGCGGGATTTGATTCCCTGCCGTTGTAGTGTGTTACTGATGGTGACCTTTGTTACTTTGGTCCCAGCTCTCTGCAGGTCATTCACCAGGTCCCCCCGTGTGGTTCTGGGATCTTTGCTCACCGTTCTCATGATCATTTTGACCCCACGGGATGAGATCTTGCGTGGAGCCCCAGATCGAGGGAGATTATCAGTGGTCTTGTATGTCTTCCATTTTCTGATGATTGCTCCCACAGTTGATTTTTTCACACCAAGCTGCTTGCCTATTGTAGATTCACTCTTCCCAGTCTGGTGCAGGTCTACAATTCTTTTCCTGGTGTCCTTCGAAAGCTCTTTGGTCTTGGCCATGGCGGAGTTTGGAGTCTGACTGGTTGAGGCTGTGGACAGGTGTCTTTTATACAGATGATTTTTTTGTGTGTTTATTGTTTATTGATTAGCATTCAAATATCTCAGTGAAGACAGAACAAAGATTTACCACAAAGCAAGAAAGCATGAGACAAGGCTAATCAAAAGGTATTGGCTGAAGCATTTGCTTATTACGCCAACCCTTTTAACAAAAGATCTTTTAGCATGCAGCTCCTGTACACAGGGCTCGAAGCAAATAATACAATTCAATTCAATTCAATTTCATTTATATAGCGCCAAATGAGGTTTGATGAGGTCAAACAGGTGCCATTCATACAGGTAACGAGTGGGGGACAGAAAAGCTTCTTACAGAAGACGTTACAGGTCTGTGAGAGCCAGGGATTTTCCTTGTTTGAGGTGACCAAATACTTATTTTCCACCCTGATTTACGAATAAATTCTTTACAAATCCTACCATGTGAATTCATGGATTTTTTTTTCACATTCTGTCTCTCACAGTTGAAGTGTACCTCTGGTGCAAATTACTGACCTCCGTCATCATTTTAAGTGGGGGAACTTGCACAATCGGTGGCTGACTAAATACTTTTTTGCCCCACTGTAAGACAAGGCATTGTATGTATATGTGTGAACTTCTGTAAGAATGTGTGTGTGTGTGTGTGTGTGTGTGTGTGTGTGTGTGTGTGTGTGTGTGTCATGGGGTGCGTTTGTGTGACCTCCTGCTGACCAAAAGGGTCATAAAAGCAGGAAGCTTACAACACAAGAAACAGATCTTTCAGATAGGATGTATCTACAATAAAACCTCCCCCAGCACAGAGTGGTTGGCGCATCAGTTGACTTCATCTCATCATCTCCCTCCTGTTGAGACATGGCATGGCCCATGGCTCAAAATAGCAGCAGTCTTATACAAAGTCTAAGGAAGTATTGGTTCATCACACAGATAATAAACACCATCCTGCAAGCTCGCTCCTTCTATAAGTCACAACTGTTTTCCTGCAGTAGGTGAGTGGGCCTGCATGTCTACCAGTACATCCTGCATAATAGGCAATGTCTGCTGATGTTGCCCTGCTAAAATGTTAACACCATGTTCTCTTAAAGCTGCCTCTCATGCGATCTTATCTGCAAAAGCATTCCCTAATGCAACTGGATCTTTCCCTCACATGTGTGCTGCACATTTACAAACGACAATTCTACTGGGTAATAACACTGCCTCCAGCAGATTTTGTAAGAGTTTGGTGTGTTCTACAGGTTTCCCTGTAGAGGTTATCACACCTCATCCACTGCACTACAAAGAAATGTAATGTAGCAAATGCACACTGGCTATCAGTGTATATTGTCTCTCTGCAGCACACGTCCATATTTTGCTCCATTGCGGTTTATTTCACACCTCAAATATTTAGTAAAAAATTAAGCAAATACAAGTAATCTGCAATAAATTACAGGTAGTAAGGAAATAAACTACTAACTCTTTTACTCTACATCCACACCTACAAGGGGATTTTTGGAAACGCAGCTGTTTCGTCCACACATAAACGGCGTCTCGAATCACCGAAAACGGAGATTTTTTAAAACTCCTTTTTTGCGTTTACGTGTGGACGAGGAATACAGAGTTCGTTGCGCGACGTCAAAGGTATGTGCCTTTTTTCACATCACGCTGTGTGCCACGTTATTGTTTACATGAGATGAATTGCAGAATGGCAGATAGAGACATAATACTTTTAATCTGACTATCTGCAGGTTTTACACGCTTACATACACAGGCAGTTACTGTCCCTCCATTTACAAAGGCAGAGGCGTCACGGTTTGATTATTTTACGTGTAGTTGTTTTTTTTCATTTGTAATAATATTCAACATCGCTATCAATAAATTTTTCAAAATGGGTTCAAAAACATAAACAGCTGTTGGATCCTGTTTGTCCGTGATTTGAACAGCCCAGCACTGCTCCCGACAAACCAATTCTGCAGGGGAGAGCTACCTCGGCACTTGTGCAGGTGAACCCAAAGGGAAGCTATGCTTCACCATATTTTCTAGTCTTTGGCTCAGAATGAAGTTGGTTTAGAAACATATTCAGCGATGCTTCATCTCCTGCTTTGCGTTTCTGTGGCCGCCCCGTGCTAGCAGTGTCCAAGCGTTTTGTTTCCCCCCCCTCTTTCATGCCGCGCCCCCCCTGCAATGGCTCTGCGCCATTGCATTGAGAAGTTCCCTCTTCTTTCGTTGGCAAAAGGGTTGACAAATTCAGAATTGTGCACCACTTTATGGTTATGTGTGGTTTTGAGAGTAACAGTAGCATTAAAGACAAGTGTCTTGTAGGTGACAGAAATTTAATTTTAGTCTGCAGTAGTAGACATCTACCTTGTGTGGAACTAACAATGTCAAAAGGTGAAATAAACTATTTCCTGAAACATTGTACAG
This sequence comes from Neolamprologus brichardi, assembly GCF_056152115.1. Lineage (NCBI taxonomy): Eukaryota > Metazoa > Chordata > Actinopteri > Cichliformes > Cichlidae > Neolamprologus > Neolamprologus brichardi. The sequence goes on along the minus strand of NC_142104.1, from coordinate 45,479,029 downwards.
CTTAAGCTGCTGCACATACTGATCTCACGCATGGAGGTAAAGCACGAGCAACTAGAGCTGATCTTTTAGGATAGTAAGTTACTGGCTTCACTTGTGGAAAAAAGTGCTGTTAGTTATTTCACAGTCACCTGGCATTTGTGCTGTTCACAGAACCACAAGTCCATCGCTGGACCTCCTCTGCGCTGTCACTTTTTGGAGCTTGGCACGCTCCCTCAGGTTCTCATGTTCCAATGCTGCTGAAGATTTAAAGGCAGAGCACGTCGTACACCTTAGGTGTCTTCCTCAATGTCAAACTTAATAACAATAAAACTAAACTCTTTCATTTTATTTAAGATTTTGCTGTGCAAAGTTTCCTCATGACGACCTCCTGGAAGCCCAGTAGCACAGCTCTCTGTGCGATGTCTGCTGTGCTGAAGGTGATCTGTGATCCTCCTGAAGACTCTCTCCAGGCCTCAGCTTCCATCTTGTGGGCTCCTCATCATGGCACCTCACGACATCTACAAATTTAAGAAATGACACTCCTCTTGCCACATGGCTTTCGCCATGTGTCAACTCCCCAATGAGACATGTACAAGAATGTTGCACAGTCTCCCTAAAACAATCTCCAGGGTTTCCCACTTGGAGCAGCTTCACTCCAACCTGTAACCCTGTGTAAAAACATTAGTCAGCAATTAAATGTTTAGCTTGTTTAACTCCCAGCTTCAGCCTGTATCCTAGAAGACAAAGTCTTAAAGTTAAAACAACTTCACATTTGCAACCAACTGCAGCTCATAAGTGTAATAAAGTATTCAGCATCACAGAGACAAGGATTATTCTAAACTCATTAAACTCCTACTTTTTCCCATAATTTGTTCCAAATCATTGAACATCTCAACGTCATTCCACATTGTAATCAGTGACTTCCCTTAAGTTTGTCACTCACCATGAGCCCAATAGTGGTCAGATAATGAACCCCCTGTAACTATTTTGTAACCACTGCACATCTGTTCAATTGTCACTTGTCTGTCTGTGCTGAATCCTCTACAAGCACACTTAAAGAAAAACAAACATTAGCCAAACACACGGTTCATCCTGGTTGTCAGGTGTCGGCCATCCAGATTCCAGAGGTGCTGTGAAAAGTCGTAAAGTTAACACTCTGCTGTAAAACAAGTAACAACGTTCTCATCACAGTGTATTCACTTCTCCCCTGTAACATTCACATTTTCTTCAATATTTTCTTAACAACACAGTGTAATTTCATCATCAACATTCAATTCAATTCAATTCAATTTTATTTATATAGCGCCAAATCACAACAAATGTCGCCTCAAGGCGCTTCATAGATACAGAGAAAAGCCCAACAATCATATGACCCCCTATGAGCAAGCACTTTGGCGACAGTGGGAAGGAAAAACTCCCTTTTAACAGGAAGAAACCTCCGGCAGAACCAGGCTCAGGGAGGGGCGGCCATCTGCTGCGACCGGTTGGGGTGAGAGAAGGAAGACAGGATAAAAGACATGCTGTGGAAGAGAGACAGAGATTAATAACAGATATGATTCAATACAGAGAGGTCTATTAACACATAGTGAGTGAGAAAAGTGACTGGAAAGGAAAAACTCAATGCATCATGGGAATCCCCCGGCAGCCTACATCTATTGCAGCATAACTAAGGGAGGATTCAGGGTCACCTGGTCCAGCCCTAACTATATGCTTTAGCAAAAAGGAAAGTTTTAAGCCTAATCTTAAAAGTAGAGATAGTGTCTGTCTCCCGAATCCAAACTGGAAGCTGGTTCCACAGAAGAGGGGCCTGAAAACTGAAGGCTCTGCCTCCCATTCTACTTTTAAATACTCTAGGAACAACAAGTAGGCCTGCAGAGCGAGAGCGAAGTGCTCTAATAGGGTGATATGGTACTACAAGGTCATTAAGATAAGATGGGGCCTGATTATTTAAGACCTTGTATGTGAGGAGCAGGATTTTGAATTCAATTCTGGATTTGACAGGAAGCCAATGAAGGGAAGCCAAAACAGAAGAAATATGCTCTCTCTTTCTAGTCCCCGTCAGTACTCTTGCTGCAGCATTTTGGATTAACTGAAGGCTTTTCAGTGAGTTTTTTGGACATCCTAATAATAATAAATTGCAGTAGTCCAGCCTGGAAGTAATAAATGCATGAACTAGTTTTTCAGCGTCACTCTGAGACAGGATATTTCTAATTTTAGAGATGTTGCGCAAATGGAAGAACGCAGTCTTACATATTTGTTTAATATGTGCGAACATATAGCCTGTAACTACAGTTTTCTTCATACAAAATCTCAGTAATCCTGTGGTAGAAAAACATCATTAAGTTGTGTCCTGCTATAAATCACATGATCAAATCACATGATTAACCATCTGCTGTAAAAAGAAATGTAAATGTTAGCGCTGCGCAGGTGTATACACTCTTTCTCACAGTGATCTCTGTGAGCAACGCAATGTAGTGAATAACACATCCATGGTAAATTCACAGACACAAGAAATTTTAAACTAAAAAGGTTAAATTTGCAAAGTTCACACAGTCATGTGACCCAAGTTTCCTCCTGTGGTCTCCTTCTGCTCCTTCAACAGAGACACACACAGAGATACATCCACACCTCTGTCAGGTGGGGGTTAACTTCACATAATGGTGTTAAGTAGGGATGGGTATCGAAAACCGGTTCTTGTTGAGAACCGGTTCCCACTGTTTCAATTCCTTGGAATTGTTTGCCATTTTTGCAAACGATTCCCTTATCGATTCCAGTCGCCCCGAATGACGTCACCACGTTGCGGAGCGTCATTTACCTGGCAGGAAACATGGCGCGTAAGCGGCTCAAACGCTCAAAACTTTGGTTATACTTTACGAGAACGGATGACAACAGGGCAACTTGCAATACTTGCAAAGTAGATATTTCATTTAAGGGAGGAAACACTACGAATATGCAAAAGCATTTGCTCACAAAACACGCGATAACCTTAAATGAATGTCGTGTTTTTAATTCCGCTCCGGACTCGTGAATCTCAACCCAGCAGCAGCGGTAACGTTTGCACGTCCTCTCCCGTTAATGCGGCAGGTAAATAATCAACTAACAGTGCATATTATGTTAGCGCGATCTGCCTTATTACAAAACCTGCCATTACTGTGCGTTTAGGTGACCATGATGAGAGAGACAGACAGAGTCTGGCTCAGATGCTGGCAGTTCTCGCTGCAGTCTACCGGTAGCGTCTCCTTTCAGGCCAGGATAGACGAATGTCACCGAGCAGTGACTAAGTTTGTGGTCAAAGGCTTGCACCCATTTGCCACAGCAGATGATTTTCAGTAAGTGAATGTGTTTAATTGTAGGCAGGGACATTACTGAATATTCTTGTGTAATTGCTACTGAATAATTTATGTTATACTTTGTTATTGCTACAGAAGAATATTTATTTTATTATTTTACATTTACAATTTTTTTTCCTGGGGACCCAGTGACACCCCATTGAAGAGCTGTAGGCTGTGGATCTCTTAAGATCTCACTGTTGGGTTTGTAAGGCCATGTTACTCCTAAATTTCTATCTTGTTCAAAGAGAAGACATAAAACAAAGTTCTAAGCTAATCGAACTTAATGGTCTCCTTTTTTTTAAAAAAGAATCGATAAGAGAATCGATAAAGAATCGAATCGTTAAACAGAATCGAAAATGGAATCGGAATTGTGAAAATCTTATCAATACCCATCCCTAGTGTTAAGTCAGTCAGTCAGTTCCCCATTTATTTTAAAATTCTCACTCATTCACTCAGCGAGTCTTTCTTTTGCTGATTGTGGAAAATATTGTTGCATTTTGTTTCTACCCTCAGCAAAACAACAACACTTCAAAAGGAAAAAGAAGAATTTCCTCGTTGAATCCTTTTGGACAGGAACTTGTTTTCTAATTGTTCCAAATAAGTGGCTTTCTCCTGAGCCCATTTTAATTTTGGAGGAGCTCACTTTGCAACAGTTTTCTCGACGACGAGTTGCATAGCGCTTCTGTTCTAATCGTGCAGATCTGCTCAAACAGAGATCATCAAACGAAACTTTCAGTGCACCATGAAAGTAACAAAATAAAAGGAAAGAAAGAAAATAAAGGAAAGCAAAGGAAAGAAAGGCCTTGTTTAAGTCATGACACGTGTTCTTCATGCCAGGGCAATGAATCGTACCAACCCAATTGGCAGGCTCAACTTAGTAACAAAAGACAAATGACCAGCCAGTTTAATCTCAAACATTCATCCAATCACACACAACACACAGCATAACCCTGTTGTCTCATCACATAATAAGTTTCTTCTCATGTAACCAAATGTGTGCCATGTTAAAACTTCTTCACACACCAGAAACTCACAATCAGCTCACTCAGCTCACTCATTTAAGACCCCTCATCAGCATTCTGTTTTCCTCTATGATGCAACCATCTGTCCTCCTATAATATTCAGTCCACTAGTCTATGTATCACTTTCATCTTACTAGTGACTTGGACAAGATGACAAACAGAATCTCATGCTTAAGATGCTGTCTGGTCTTCATGAGTATCATTTATTGTGTATGCATGTAGGGTTAGTGTAGTTAATGCATTTTCTGTATGTTTTTGTGTTCCTCTCTCATCACATTTTCATTATTCTCATCACTGCTTTAAACAACACACATCTCTCTCAGTTTTTTTTAACTGTCCTTCTCTCCAAAGCAGAAAGTAGCATTACAGCTGTTTCAGACTGAGAAACACCAAACACTCTTCATGCTATCATTCATCCACACAACTATTTTATTTCTTTTTGTCCACTGGGAAGGTGACCTGCAGAATCACATCTGCCCCAGCTGGATACCTTTTCACACACACGTGACGTCAGACACACTCACATTCGCTTCTGCTTACCGTACAATTTCACTTCATTCGTCAATGATCCACACACCACGTGCTGCCCAATAAATACTTTGCAGTGTATTTCATCCACTTTCAAGGCAGACTTACTCAGTTTATTCTCCATTACAAGACAACAATCAGACTCACTCACACAGACCACGTCTGGCCCGCACACACACAACATAGGCCTATCGCTTGCGTCTGCACGCACAGCTCTCATGGACCTGCGTCCTAAATGCACAGTCCAACGCACTCCCATGCTCACGTGAAACCACGCAGCTATGGAGCCGTTTCTTTAGTAGCCTGCGACCTTCCGGCACGGCTGGCGCACTCCCGTACCTGCGAGAAACCGCACGGTCACATAGCTGCTCTCTATTGTTTTAGGTTCGCGTGAAACCGCGCAACCAGCGCTCCCCTGGACCCGCGTCTGCACACGCAGTCTCAGTGACGCATAAGGCCTTTTCTACTCACTGTTCGTGTTGTTTCTGTTCATGGGAAGAATCTCTGGATCCCGTCAATCGCCAACCATCCCGAGGGGAGTTCAGACGCAAGCGTCCCAGACGCTGGCTGCTAGCAGACTGCGGTGGCGTCATGCAATGTGTTAGGTTCGGGCTCCGAAAGACCAAATAAATGTTGGGTCTAATGCCCACGTGGTTCTAAGACAAGGCATTGTATGTATATGTGTGAACTTCTGTAAGAATGCGTGTGTGTGTGTGACGGGGGATTTCTTAAAATCACCCCGCAGTTCTTCAGCTGAGACACTTGAGTTAGAAAACACAAACACTGCAGTTGTCTTTACTCGCGAGGACAAGTGACAGAGCGCTCCTACACGTAAGAGACACTCACGGACTTGTGCTCTGTCACCGTCTGCTTTCTTTATTTATACAACAGGAATGAATACATTCGTTCAGTGACATGAGCATGTGCGTATGTGATTGTGTGTGTGTGTGTGTGTGTGAGGTCAGAACTGCTTGTTCAACTTCTTACTATCGCTGTGGAAAGATTCAGATACAAATATCAGAACACATTTCATAAAGAACAATCAGTTCTGAGCAATCAAAAGAACAATCAGTTCTAAACAAGGAAAAGGTCATCATGCAGTATTCTATCATCAATAAACTTATATCACTAAAAGCTTATACTGACTACTCAGTACAAATTTCCATTGACAGTGTGTGCGTGTGTGTCATGGGGGTGCGTTTGTGTGACCTCCTGCTGACCAAAAGGGTCATAAAAGCAGTAAGCTTACAACACAACAAACAGATCTTTCAGATAGGATGTATCTACAATAAAACCTCCCCCAGCACAGAGTGGTTGGAGACGTGGTCAGGATCAAAGAAATGGCTTTGATCCTACTACTTAAACTAAGACTGTACAAATTTAAGAAACACAATGGCAAAATTCAACAATTAGACTTAAAAGTTGTCGACATGAACACCGCCTCCTCCTAGGAAAAGGTACAATGGAAGTAGGTCCTGCTAAAGCTAAGGCTGGCATGGCATTGAAAGAGGGAACTGGTCGAGGTAGAGGAAATAAAGCGCTTGTCTGCTGCTGCAGCGACATGAGCGGGGAGACAGATGAGAGACTGAATGTAGCCAGCAGGGCTGGGGTGATTCCACCCACATGCTGGGCAGCTGCTGCTGTGGCAATGATTGCAAAGTAGAGGAGATCGTGGTTGTAACAAAGTTCTTTGACTCTTTGGTAAACAGTCCAGGAACCTTGGGTTGGCCGTGGCTATCTGGGCCAGCTGAGCCCAAATAGACTCCTGCTTCCCCGCAGAGGAAATCATTCAAGATAAGTAGCCACCAAGGAGTGACCCGGTGTGTACCTGGGCCAAGGACACAAGGAAACACCAACGCTCCGATGTCTGAGGATGTCTGCCACTGGCAGGGGAAGTGGTGGGGAGAGATAGGCCTCCATACCTTAGAGGGCCTGAGATGTGCCCAGAGAGGTGGCGTCTGATACCCAACCTGACATATAGACACAGACATACAGGCACACACAGATACAAACATCCATTCCCACCCTCATGCTCTCATTTGCAATTACTCAACACTCACAGACATAGAGAGACACTGTACAGACAATCACACTCCCCAAGCGTACTCTAAGCCCCGGGTCTAGGTACCTTTGCCCCTGGAGGGGGAAACTGCACCCAGACCCAGGTGGTGTTACCCTTTTCCCTGCGGTGGGGAGAAGCAGACCGCCCCGACTCCGCAGCAGCAGAGAGGCCCCACACTCCAGACCCCAGTCGGACAGCCAACTTCTCCTCCTGGCCCCCCGCTCCAGCAGGTCGCAGAGAACAGGGGTGTGAGAAGACTCCAAACCTCCCTCCGCCCACTCATATGTAGTGTTGATGCATGTGTGTTCCAAGGTGCATTTAAAACCCAGGAGGCCATGGAGCTACCTGCCAGAGAGCAGCAGGTAAGCGCATAGCCCCTCCTGATAGCCCTCAGTGTCTACGTGTAATTAAAATTGAGAGGTGGGCAACGACGCCAGGGGTGAGGTGTACACCCTGATGGTCTTTTGGAGTCCGTGTAGCGTGCCCACCCCCAAGATCCTATATGTATGTGTTATGAGAGTGTGAGTAATGTGAATGTCTAAGTTGTGAGATAAAATTGAGGCACAAGAAGCCAGAAGGGGACAGAGGGGGGGATGCCTCCCCTGCACCCTGGTGACACACCTTTACTCCAAGGCCCTGCATGTGTGGGTGATTGTGGTGGAGCGGGAAGAGGGAGGCAGCTGGAGATGGGGAGGGAAGGAAGGGAGGGGCAAGTGACCCCTCCCTGGGGCCAGCTCCCCCGCTGACCCCAGTAGGCACCCCCATACTCCGCAACCCACCAGGGAAAGGGGGCCAAAGCCCATCCGGACCGGGGCCCAGAACAACAGCGCCGCCCGGCCCCACAGAGCCCAGGACAGCCCACCTGACCCCACCACAGAGAAAACTGCACCCACCCCGTCATCCACTCATCTTCCAGACTACACAAGACAATAGACGCCCAGGCTGAGATCCTCCTCCACCTCTCCTGTATCTCCCCCTCCTGCAAAGTGAGTTCCTGAAGAGAGGAGAGCTCCTGCAAGGTGTAACAACCTCCCTCACCAGTTGAAGAGCCCCCCAGGTGGCTCGATGCACTGGCGGCACCCTGCGCCAGTGCCGGGCCCCCATACACCCACCGGCCCAAAACCCCAGCAACATACCAACCAGGACCCAAGCCCCCTAGGCCCAGCCAGGGCCCCAGCCCAGAGACGGAGTGCCCCCAGAACCTCACGCCCATCCCGGACCCACCCAGGGGCAGCCAGGCTACCAGGTCAGTAACCCTTGTCCATCAGCACAGACCCTCCCCTAGCCCCGCTGCACGCAGCCACAAGGAAACCGTCACCTAAGAGCCAACAGAGCCCCTAATAAGCCATGACCGCTACCCCGGGTTGAGCTCCCCAAGGAAGATGCTCCTGGGGAACCTCCCGACGCCCTAAGCCTGTCCCTACCCCCACATCAATCACAACAGCGAAGGTGGGACCAAACTATGACCCCCCACCCCCACTGGGTGATGGAGCTAATCAAAGGAGCCCAGAGCAATTGATCTGATGTGGTGGCAGAGGCTGTATCGAGACTAATGTAATCTAATAGATAATTTCTATATTGGTTAGAATTAAGATTATTTTTATTTTTTCAGTTCATCAGGACTGTTCTCTTGGCTATGCATAGGGCATAGAAAACCATATGGGCTATATTCTTATCTGTAGTGACATTATCTAAGCTGCCCAACAAACACATTAAAGAGGAAGTTGGACTGTTACATTTCAGACACTTTGATAAGTCTTCACATATCTCGCGCCAAAACATCTGAACTGCTGGACAGAACCAAAGAGCGTGGATATAATTGTCCAGTGTTTCGGTTTGACAGTGTGAGCAGTTGTTGGTAGACGTAAAGCCCATCTTGAACATCCGATGACCTGTATAGTGCACTCTATGTAGTATTTTGTATTGAATTAATTGAAGACTGGGATTTCTAATTAGATGAAAGGTTTTTAAGCACATCTGAGACCAGAAGTTTTGGTCTAAGTTAACTGATAAATCCGCTTCCCATTTTGCAATAGGAAGTGATATTGATTCATCTGTTTTAGAAAGCATTCTGTATATTTTGGATAGTAATTAGGGGGTTTTAAGAGTAAGAAAATGAACCACACTTGGTGGTGTTTGTAGTTCAACTTGACCCGGTTTAAATTTCTTTTTTACTATGGATTTAATTTGTTTATATTCTAAAAATCTTTTCTTGTTGATCCCATATTGTGTAACTAGTCTGTCAAATGAAATAAATTCTGTTCCTTCTAGTATATGTTCTAAATATTTGATTTCTTTACCACTCCAATCTGAAAAGTTTATCATATTATTGTTTTGTAATATGTCAGGGTTGTTCCAGATAGGTGTATGTTTGCATGGGATTAATGAAGACTCCGTCAATTTTAGAAACTCCCACCATGCTGTCAGAGAAAAGCTGATGCTGATGCTTTTGAAGCATTCATGTCGTTTGATGTTTGAGCTGATAAATGGTAGATCTGAAGGTTGAACATTAAAAGAACATGAAACATGTTGACATGAAAAACCAGAAACATGACTAGAAACAACAGACAACCTGACAAAGACTGAATGAAAACACACAGACTAAATACAGGAGGTGATCAGAGGAAGGGGAAACAGCTGATTAAAATGAACATAACGACGTCGCAGAGAAAAGTAAAACTAAACACAATAAATATGGGACACCAGACCGCTTCAAAATAAACAGGAAACATATTGAGACACAGAAACAACATGAGCTTGACAACATAGCACACGCAGACATAAAACACTTGAAGGGCGAGGGAGACTTAAACACAGTGGAACTATAACAGGGCAACATAGGCAAAATAGAAATTAACTTAGATAATAAACTTAAACATAAACCATAAACATCAAAATATATTAAAACTCAAAATGCTGGGTTAAATGACCCAGGATCGTGACACAACTACAGCCTTCCCTGGACATAATACATTCCCCTCTCTCCAGGCAGTCTATCCCTCAAGCTCAGGTCCTCTACCATAGGTCTGGGAGCTTGAGGGTCCTGTGTAGTATCCTGCACTCTTCTGGACATAGATCTCCGATTTTGTTCCTCGAATCTGCTGGAGCCACTTGCCGAGCTTGGGAATCACCATACCTAGTGCTACTGTTACCTTCACCCTCCACATCTTCTCCAGCTCTTCTCTGAGCCCTTGGTATTTCTCAATTTTCCAGTGTTCATTCTTTCTGATGTTGCTGTCATTTGGAACCGCTACATCTATCACTACAGCCGTCTACTTCTGTTTGTCTACCACCACTATGTTGGTTAGCCACCACCATTTTGTCTGTCTGTATCTGGAAGTCCCACAGGATCTTTCATTCTCCACCACCCTTGGTGGTTCCATGATGGTTCCTCCTCTGAGCTACTAGTTGTTTCGCTGTCAATGTGGATGTTGGGTATTAAAGATTCCATAGGTCCCTCACCCTATTCATGTAACAGTTAGTCATGTATCAGTCATCGCTGATACACCATCAATTATTGTCTTTGTTACTATCAGTTATAAAAATGGCAAATCCAGTCAGAAGAGTGGTAGAATTAGTGTCAAATCAAAACTCTGCCATCACTACTGACTAAACCATTTTCCCCATTCTTATTTATATACTGTACAGACTGAAGGTGTCCTGTGGCATCAGACACCAAGACATTGGTAGCAGATTTAAGCACTTTTAAGTATTGGAATTTGGACGATTGGGTTTGCGTAGAAAGACTTGTTTTTTCCAACATCCCACAGATGCTCTTTGAGATTAATGTTTTTCCAACCACTTTGTCTAGAAAGCTTCATGGGATACAAAAGGCCTACCTTTATCAATGCCCCTACATGGTCAATATTTCCTGCTTTCAACACCTCACTTGCTGGATAAAAAAAAGAAAGGAAAGAAAAATAGATGGTGATGAAGAAGAAATACTCTATTAATCCCAGTACGATCTGATATCCTTGTGTCGGTGTTGTTCCCACATCATCATAATAAATGTTGTTCCAGGTTCAACATTGCAAGTGATCAATCACATTGTTGTGACGTCATACTTTAGCAAGCCAAGCAATTCATTCATTCATGAAATTCCAATGTTGCAAGGACAATATGTATAATGCTTACCGTTTATTAAAGAACAGTATCCTGAAATGCAAAGAGTTCAAACTGATGGATCGGCGGACAAAGGCGGTTTCTTGCAAGTTAAGTAGATTTTATTTTTTAAGGCACTTTTTTCCGAAGTCGCAAAAGTATGACATCACAACAATGTGATTAGTCACTTGCAATGTTGAACCTGGAACAACATTTATTATGATGATGTGGGAACAACACCGACACATTGTATTACTTTAACAAAAAAAACTCTAATTGGTTTTTAATGTTGTGGCCGACTGGTGTATTGTGAGAAATGCAATGCTGAATGTAATACTTGAGAACACCTGGAACTAGGGCAGGGCAATATGGCCAAAAATATTTATCACAATATAATTTAAAAATTTGCGATAACGATATAACTGACGATATTATTAATGCAAGACAAAATACTTTACTCCACAAATTTATTAGTCCAAAAAAACCCATCAATTTATTTTCATTTAAACAAGCAGCTGTTTTTTATGTGCATTAAAGCTATATAAAAATTTAAGAGTGCAAATGCTAATTCCTTGCTGACAGTTTAACCAAAAGACATTTCCAGTGGAAATGGGCTGACATATCCTGAGCCTAACCATGTATAATATCCACAAAAGTTAAAAAGAGGTGCTTTGCAACATGAAACTGGCACGCAGGATTATAAGGCGCATTAAGCGAAATTTTAAACTCAAGGCTATCAGTCACGCAGTAGAACATGGGAATTGAGCAGCTGCGAGAGAATTTAAAACAGTCAGATAAGTCTAACTTTACTCAACTCATTCTTCTTGCTTCCTCCACTTCTGTACCATTGATTCATTAATACTGAATTCTCTCGCAGCTGCTCTATTCCCATGTTCTACTGCGTGACTGATAGCCTTGAGTTTAAAATCCGCTTCATAAGCATGTCTCTTAACAGGTGCCATTTTGGAGTCCTTACACACACACATTATACAGTAATATTATGCTGAAGCACAGTATGTATTACTGTGAGGTTCCTGACTACAGTAGCTGTAATGCTCTGACAAGCGGTGGGGCTTTGTAGCTTACCAAAGTCATACAAAAACATTCTTTGATAGATTTTTGAGCGCCGTGCGCCACATAAAATCGGTTGGAGGTCAGTAAGCAGAACCAGAATTCATACATAAGGCGTACCATAAGGTGCACTGTCGAAGAGAGCCTTATAGTCTGAAAAATATGGTAATAACGACAGCCCGCTCTACAAAGGGAAAAAAAGTGCTTTGGTGGCTTTCTGATGGACAAAAACCAAACCAATTCCACATCACTGAAGTTGCATTTCTACAAACCAATTCTGGTTCATCTGTTTCATTCAATGATCCGCTTTTGCCCTTCTCATTCTCCGTCACTGCCATGCTTTTTCCGTCATGTGTGTATGAAAACAAAAGCATTGTGCATACGTGTTTTACTCATAATCTATTGCAATATTTCATTTTCTTATCATTGCCTAACATTGTACCGGTATTATCATGAAACGTATAATATGGCCCAGGCCTACCTGGAGCAATACTGATCCATTAGTCAAGAAAACGAACTGCAGCCCATATAAATGTGGGTCTGTAGGGTCTACCAACTGCATTTGGTAAAAACAACTCAAATCAAAAGTCCTAAAAAGGAGGAATACTGATTGCGCAAAACATTTGGCACAAGTTTATTTTTTTAACTTAGCAAACTTAACAAATATATTCATTTTTTCTTGATTTTATTTTTCAAAAATTTCAGTGTAGTTAATAAAACTAAAACATGCCTGACAAAATATTCTCCTCTATATCCGATTATCTGCAGAAACAAGAGTAAAACAGCATCATGTGCTTTGAGACAATAAGTCAAAAGAAAAAAAACATTTTTACAATTATGAATGTTTCCTCCTCATATCACTCAAAAGGGAACTCCAGAGGAGAAGGAATTACACAAGTACAACAACATGTCATCACCAATTTCTTTGACTTTTTTCTTTTCTTTTTCTTTTTTTTTTTTTAAATAAGGCACACACTAGCACTCACATACAACATAATCTAAAGAGATTAGCTGCTTTTCCACAAAAAACATAACAAAACCAAAAAAGAAAGGCACTGGAAAAATTGCTCCGTCATACAGTCAATAAAAACAAACTAGAGAGTCTTATTAAACTGAATTGTTTTTTAATTGAGTGGTTATTTTACTTATTCTAGAAAAATAGATTTTCTTTTGCTTGTAATAAATTTTAACATTCAAAAATGCTCAGAGGCAACCTTTCTAGTGCCTATTTTGGCAGCACATAGGACATAGGAAACAACAAAACCTTTTGGGCAATCAACGTCAACTACAAGGTCAAATGTGAAATTGGAAGCACCAGTGAAGCGCAGTAGACAAGGACTGGACAATGAGCTGTGACGCCACACCAACATGCTAGGGCAAACAGGAAGAGATCTAGAAAAACAAAGAAAATAATACACAACAGGGAGACAAACCTTGGTTACACAGTAATGGAACACAGACAGGAGAGAGAAAAGAAACTGACAATAATCACATTTATCATGGTGCTTTACTAAAGTCTAAAAACTCAGTAGCTATTTTCAGAGCATGCTACTAGAAACTGAGGTAGATGACAACAGCAGATTCACACATATAGAACAGCTATAAATGTGGTGCCAGCACAAAATCAGTGACAACATGCAAACAAACACAGCTAATCATGTAAGGAGACCAGAGGGTGTTACGGAGGTAGTACCTTTTTAAGCCTCATCTTTAACATTTTAGTACCTGATGTAACATGCTGCACACATCTTCTCTTAAAATCAGCTAACTGGAAAGTGGAACTGATGATTTTCAACATTTATTTAAGTGCATCTGAAAATCTGCATCACTTTAAAAACTTAGAACAAATGTTTGTTGAGACAGTTAGTAGTGGTGGGCGAATCGATCCAAATATCGATTGTATTGATGCCAAGTCGGCATCCGTATCGGATCGATACTGGCCTGGTGAGATCGATTCTTTACTTTAAGTTCTGCTTGTTTGCAATGCTGTGGTTTCGGCAAAGACAAAACAGCCAGGTCGCTGGACTCGCCGCTGCTGTGTCAGCTCCACCTCACTCCTCTTGTGTTTAGATGGTGCGCCGCCACGTGACATGGCTTAGACGCTTTGGGGGTTGTTAAGTTGTTTACATATTATTTATATTTTCACCAGTTGTTGTTTTTGTTGTTGGGAATTTTAATTGTAATTTTTGTATTATTATTTCTCAACAGTACTTGTTTGTTTTAATTTGTTTACTGGTTTGCGTTCACTTTTTAATTAAAGATTTTTCTAAAAAAAAAAAAAAAAAAAAAAAAAAAAGTGATAATATTAATTTTCTATTAGCATTTTCTATTTAATTATAAACTTTGTCCAAATTATGTTCTGGGTTTTAGCTATTTTAATAATAAAAAATGATAATCACAAAAAACACTTAAAGTCAAGAAAATTAATTGAGATTTAGCAATTCAATGACGCATCCACCTTATTTATTGAAAAGTATCGGTAAGAGCGATACTGGCCCGTATTTCCTTGGTATGGGATCGATACCAAAATATGCAGTATCGCACACCACTAACAGTTAGTGGTTTTATTCATAGGGATGTAGCCCAATTCCTTCGTTAGTCTGCCTGACTATCGATCCCGCTTGTCAACTCTTGCAATTTTGAAACTGAAATCAGCTGATTTCAGTTCATGCGTCGGAGGAGGAATATAGTGGCACAGCTCCAGCGTGGACATGGACATTTCTTTTATTTTTATTGCACAAAAGTACGAGAGCGTAGTGGTAAAGTGGAGACTGCTCCAGGACAGAAACAACTTTGAACACAACTTAGGCTCTTCACAAGCATCTGCATAGACAGCATCTAAAACTAAGTTGGGTTATGTTAAAGCTGAGTAAAATGCCGACCACAGCCCAGCACAGTGATAAGGTGAGCTGTCATTTGTGGCAAAGCCAGCCGCTGCTGAACTTCAACAGGTACCAAACTGTTTCTAAAGTAGAATCACTGTGGTGGTCGCTTTGAAGTCTCTTTGTGCTGGTTTTCATCTTTGTTTTGTGTTGCTGGCTTTGGTGTTTATACCTAAATACTAAGAGAACAATCATGTGTGTCCTGTCAATTCCTATCTCTATTTATTAATTTGAAGATTCAAGAACGTTGAACATTAATTTCCGTAAAATATGAAAATGTGGGTGGCTGTAGCTCAGGAGGTAGAGCAGGTCACCTACTGATCGGAAGGTTGGTGGTTCGATCCTTGGCTCCTCCAGTCTGCATGTCAAGTATCCTTGGGCAAGATACTAACCCCAAGTTGCTCTCCGATGCATCCATCGGAGTATGAATGTGTGTGAATGTAGTTAAATAGCACTAAGTATAGATAAAGTGCTTGTGAGAATGGGTGTGATTGGGTGAATGTGGCATGTTGTATAGAGCGCTTTGAGTGCTCCGAGAGAGTAGAAAAGCGCTATATAAGAATCAGTCCATTTACCATTTACCATAACTGCATCTGTCCTGTGAGTGCTCAGGCCTATCTTTCTGTCACAGTTCTTAATTATCCTAGCCATGAGCACAGTTTTAATCCAGACTGATTGAATAAGGCCTTCTTGAAACATTTTAGTAAAAATTATTAAGATGGATGTGACATTCACATTAATTATACCTCTGGATCAAGTTAGGCATGATTTCCATGCCTTTATTGGAATAAACTAGTTATCTTGCATTCTATCTTACAGTTCTACCTTGTTTCTGATAGTTCAGTTTCTAATTTACTCAGCGTTATAAAGTCTGGTATTTGCATAGTGCTAAACTAACACTGGATGAACTGATTGTAGAAGCCCATACTCCTAACTGCTATAGATTCAAATAGCTGTTCAAAAACCATTCTAATCAAACCAGTGAGCCATATGTCTGTGTAGGTTCTTAGTCATCCAGGTCATGGTATTCTGAGGAGCTTGGAAAGAAAGCAACTGGACCTCTTGAAGACGTTTCACCTCTTACCTGAGAAGCGTCTTCAGTTCTAAAAGCAAATGGTGCTAAACCCTAGTTAAGAGGGTTGTTGTAATCACCAATAATCATGTGACTTATCACATGAGCCAATCAATGATGGACTTCAGATTGTTTGAAAATGGGCTTATAACCTTTCCCAGATTGATGGAAAAGCAAAAGGTGCTTCTCAGAGATCTTTGCCATTTGTCCACAGAGTGTGAACAAATCAGGTACAAAAATAAAGAATCATTAATGTGTGCTCACCAGTGTTGGTCAAGTTACTTGAAAAAAGTAATCAGTAACTAATTACTGATTACTTCCCCAAAAAAGTAATCCCGTTACTTATTTTCAAAAGTAATTAATTACTTAGTTACTTAGTTACTTTTTAAAAACACGATTTACAACCTGAATAGGTGATAAAGCGATAGATCTTTCAGCCCAATTCTACTTTTTCTGCATAATCCATCATACAAAATGTAATCAAATGGAAAAGTCTCTTTTTAAAACTTGTTTTATTAGTTTTAATCTTTTAACTTTATGCATCAAGCAAAAATTTAATTATATGCAACATTCTCTGACTGGAAGAAATTTGTTTAATATTTAAACCTATTTTCTGCACATTCCAGCACATAAAATATTTTTTTGTGTGTGTTTACACTCACTCTTTCAAATAGATGCAAGTGAAACACAGCAGAAAATAAATAAAATCAAAGACTAGCGGTCCTGTTGCTCTATTTTCACCTGAAAAGCAGGAGTGGGGCAGGCGGAGGTTTACCCTGGTGCAGGTGTGCCGCAGCGGTCAGTGGAAGAATCCGCGAGTTTCTGTGTGAGTTTCCCATTACGTCGTAGCTACTCGGTGGTTGCTTCGAAGTTTAGGGGTTTTTTTCGCTGTAAAAAAAAAGTTTTCTTCCCACGCACAACGGACACTAATGTTTTTGTCACTTTTTATGGAATCAAACTCAAAGTAAGGTCAGTACTTCCATGCTTTAAACACTGCACGCTCATACTCTCTCCCACACTCGATATATTATCCATTGTTGCTCTGCACACAGCTGTTGTCACAAACGTCGCACTCGCTTACGTCACTGTCATGAGACATTCTCGCAAAAAAAATCACAGTTTTAGTAATGCAGTAACGCATTACTGCATTTTAGGCAGCTTTCGATAATGTTCGAAAGAGAAGTAGTATTATAACAAATATCTCAAGGAACATGACAAACAGGCTAAAACCTGTAGAGGTCCTGTATCCTCAAATGCACCAGAGCTGTTTTAGCAGCACAAGGGCAACCTAGACAATGTTTGGCAGGTGATTTTAATTTTTTAAATAAAAAAAAATTCAATTAATGACTGAGAGCCCAGAGTATTATCACATTGTGTGAGGTCTGATCTCTCATACGTTAAGGGCCATCTCCTCAAAGGACACATTCAGATAGATGCTTTTAAGACGAAAGAGCTAAACAAATGGGGACGAGAAATGGAGTGAAATGAGGCACGTCCAGTGAAACGGTAAATACTACTACACTAACTCATGTTCTTTTATAAGGTTACATTCTCAATACATAGTTAACTGCCACCATGTAAATGCATACAATACATCAGATCGTTCATAGAAAAATTAACTTTTTAAAAGCCAAAACAACTCTTTTAGGCAATTATTTTAATGCACTTTCAAGTCCTTGCTATGAACTGAAATAAACTGCCAGTTGTTTTGATTTTAAAAAGGTTTATTTTCTATATTTAGTTTTTTCCTGAAAATTATCATCAACTTGTATAAAGATAAATAGAAGCTGTTCTGTCTTATTCACCTGACAAAAACATTTTTGATTGTCGGTGGCGCTGTCACTTGGTGTTCGCTCGCTCTGTGGTATAGTATCACTTCCTGTTCCTGCTCAAACACAGTGGTGTTTCTGAGTAGCTTATTTGCTTAGCAGTTTAATTAACAACTTTTAAATACATTCTTTTTTCATAGTATAATCTTCACGTGCTTCATCCGAAGCACACTTTCTGTGTACTCACTACCTAATTTATAGCCAAAGTATTCACTCACTGTCTCTGTACTGTTTCGCTAGCTTAGCTCGTAGCCGACTCGTTAGCACCATGGCTACTTCACCTGTCCCTCCTGCACTTTCTTGCTCATTGTGTCAGATGTTTAGTTACTCCTCGGCCTCCTTTAGCAGTAATATACAAAGGGGATAAATAGAATAAATAGGAATAAAAATAAAAATACAAGTGAATTGCACATTTCAAATATGGAGTCTATTGCACCGCTGATTATTAACAAAAAGTATTGCACAAAAGGTAATTGCACAGTGAAGTGGAGAGGCACTACAGCTTAGTTGTTCCCCCCTCCTTTGTCCTCCTGTTTCCCCTCCCTCTCCCCTCCAGAGAGGAGTTAAACAGTTTGATGGCGTGTGGGATAAAGGAGTTTTTAAGTCTGTTGGTTCTTGTCTTTGGGAGAAGCAACCTGTCACTGAACAGACTCCTCTGGTTGTTTATGGCCGTGTGCAGAGGATGCCCAGCATTGTCCATAATGTCCAGCAGTTTCTTTAGTGTCCTTTTCTCTGCCACTGTCACCAGAGTGTCCAGCTTCATGCCGACCACAGAGCCAGCCTTCCTGATCAGTTTTTCCAGCCTGGATGAGTCCTTCTTTGCTGTGCTGCTCCCCCAGCACACCACAGCATAGAACAGTACTCCAGCAACCACCGACTGGTAAAACATCCTCAGGAGCTTCCTGCAGATGTTAAAAGACCTCAGCCTCCTGAGGAAGTACAGTCGGCTTTGGGCTTTTTTGTACAGGTGCTCTGTGTTGCATGACCAGTCCAGTTTATTGTCCACCCACAGCCCGAGGTACTTGTACTTGTTGACCACCTCCACCTCCTCCCCCTCTATCTGAACCGGCAGTGGACCTGCTCTGGACCTCCCAAAGTCCACAACCAGTTCCTTAGTCTTTGAGGTGTTGAGTTGCAGGTGGTTTGTGTGACTCCATGCGACAAAGTTCCTCACCAGACTTCTGTACTCCTCTTCCTGGTCATCCCAGATACACCCCATGATGGCTGTGTCGTCTGCAAACTTCTGAATGTGGCATAATTCAGAGTTGTAGCAGAAGTCAGAGGTGTACAGGGTGAAGAGAAGAGGGGACAGCACAGTTCCCTGTGGTGCTCCTGTGCTGCTGACCACAGTGTCAGACGTGATGTCCTTCAGCCTGACGTACTGTGGCCTGTCGGTGAGGTAGTCGGAGATCCAAGCCACCAGGCAGGGGTCCACCTCCATCCTGTTCAGTTTCTCCTGGAGCAGACAGGGCCAGATGGTATTAAAGGCACTGGAAAAGTCAAGAAACAGGATCCTGACCGTGCCTTTTCCCCCATCGAGGTGTGAGTGGGCTCTATACAGGAGGTACAGGATGGCATCCTCCACTCCGACACCCGCCTTGTAGGCGAACTGTAGTGGGTCCTGGGCATGTTGTACCTGTGGTCGGAGGAGGTTGAGGAAGAGCCGCTCTAGAGTCTTCATAAGATGTGATGTCAGTGCCACCGGTCGGAAGTCATTCAGCTCATTGGGCCGGTTCCTTTTGGGGACCGGGACGATGCAGGATGTCTTCCATAGGCGGGCACTCTCCCCAGTCGCAGACTGAGATTGAAGACTCGTTGTAGCGGCTCCCCAAGTTCAGCAGCACACGCCTTTAGCATCCTCGGACACACCTTGTCCGGACCTGCTGCCTTTCTGGGGCGAAGCTTCCTCAGTTGTCTCCTGACCTGATCCACTGTGACACTGGGAGATGATTGGAAGGAGGGGGGGGAAGATGTCCTGCTGCTGAGAGAGGGATTGGAGGAGAGGGGTGTCATCATGGTGTCAGGAAGGGGGGGAAGCGAGGGAGGAAGGAGAGTGGGGGGAGGGCTCTGTAGTAAAGGTGAGGGTGAGGGTGGGGGGGTTGTAACAAATGTAGCATATTTGCAGCTCTGGAGGCCAGGATTACTGATCTGGAGACTCGGCTTCGCACCCTTCACTCACCCTTAGCTAGCCAGGCTCCTGTAGCTGGTGCAGCCGAAGATAGCGTAGGCCCCGCTAGCTGTTCCCCGGCAGATCCCAAGCAGCTGCGGAAAGAGGGCGGCTGGGTAACGGTGAGGAGGAAGCATAGTCCTAAACAGAAGCCCCAGGTACACCACCAACCCGTTCATTTGTCTAACCGTTTTTCCCCACTCGGTGACACACCCGCTGGGGGTCAAACTCTGGTAATTGGTGATTCTGTTCTCAGACATATGAAGCTAGAGACACCGGCAACCATAGTCAATTGTCTTCCAGGGGCCAGAGCAGGCGACATTGAAGGAAATTTAAAACTGCTGGCTAAGGGTAAACGTAAATTCAGTAAAATCATAATTCACGTCGGCAGTAATGACACCCGGTTACGCCAATCGGAGGTCACTAAAGTCAATATTGAATCGGTGTGCAACTTTACCAAAACAATGTCGGACTCTGTAGTTTTCTCTGGTCCCCTCCCCAATCAGACCAGGAGTGACATGTTTAGCCGCATGTTCTCCTTAAATTGCTGGCTGTCTGAGTGGTGTCCCAGAAATGATGTGGGTTTCATAGATAATTGGCAAACCTTCTGGAGGAAACCTGGTCTTGTTAGGAGAGATGGCATCCATCCCACTTTGGATGGAGCAGCTCTCATTTCTACAAATAT